>NC_091150.1:34860010-35160010 GCF_040958095.1 Procambarus clarkii | reverse complement strand
CAGCTGTTACGGGCTGCTTCCTGGGGGTGTGGGGGGACAAAAAAATAAATAAATAAAAATAATTAGTTAGTAATAGTTGATTGATTGACAGTTGAGAGCTCAACCCCCGCAAGCACAACTAGGTGAATACATGCTGGTGTTGAAGCCATTTCTCGGACCTGTTCTCCCAGCGTGTCCGAGTCACCTTGTTAAACCTTACTCCTCACCTGTCTCAACTCTTCACACTAACTGTGCGTCGTCTACGACCATCGACTCCCGCGTCCAGGACTCAACTCCTGTTCTTAGGTCATTAACATATATGAGGCAGAGGTCCCAGCACGGATCCCTGAGGCACCCGCGTCACCCCTAAGCCAGTCCGGCTCCTCGCTCCCTCACTCTCTCTCACACCTGGCTGTTAGCCATGTCAGTGCTCGTGCTCGTGTAGGTACTGTGTCAAAGACTATTTTGTACTAGGTGAACAGAAGCATCAGGTGAGAGAAACTACACAAATGTTTCTGTCTCGGCGCGAAAATCGAACCCGGGTCCATGGATTGTGAGACGCGAACGTGTGTGTGTGGGGAGGGTGGGCCCAGAGGCTCAGAGTTTAGGGCCTTAAGGCTAACGAGTGACCTTCACCAGGACGCAGCCCACAACAGTTGAGTAGCTCCCGGGTATACCTGTTTACTGTTGGCTGAACAGAGACATCAGAGGAAAGGAAACATTGCCCAAACGCGTCTGTCCTGTCGCGGGGGAGTCGATCTCAATCGGTTCTCAATCTTATGATGACCATTATCTAAATATTAACTAATTTGGGGTTGAGATAGACAATGCTGCAATGTTTACAATGTCTACTTCATATATATGTAAGAACAGCGAAAGAAAATTTGCCAGATATTATCGTCCAAGTGTAAAATTATTTTGACAATTATCCTTATCGAGGTAAGGAAGAATGTCAATATCGCTTCTGGTTAATTTCTCGCCGGATGGCATTAAAGTGACCGAAAGTTTCTAGTCTGACACCTTAACCCCATTGGTAAAAACTGGTACATTGTATACGAGGCTCTGGCTGGCCTTCTGTCGTGGGAGTGATGGTGAAGCTTTGATAGTGAGTGATGGTGAGGAGTTTAGTGAATGATGATGAGGCCTTGATAATGAGTAATGGCGAGGCTTTGATAGTGAGGTGATACTTCGTATTTGATAATGAGTGATGATGATGCCTTGGCAGTGAGTGATGGTGAGGCCTTGATAGTGAGTGAGGCCTTGATAATGAGTGATGATGAAGCCTCTATAATAAGTGATGGTGAGGTCTTGACAGTGTTAAGATCGCCACATAATTAAGGCGTTCCCCCCATATCGAGTCATTTGTTTCCACTCAACAAACGTGTTAGACGACCTAGAGAATGTTTTAGTCTATGTGGTAAATGTGAGAGGTGCATAATTTTGGTATAATTTCAGTTTGGGAAATTGAAAGGTGGGAAGCCTAGTCTTGGTAATCTGCCAATATGGCGCCTGTGTCCACCAGCGGAGATGAGCAGATTCCCGCCTAGAGCGATGACACTGGCAGGCAGAGGGCGCAACAAGAGACGTGATTGGAGGAAGGCGCATGGCGGTAGCCAATCGACAGGTGACACAAGATGACGTCACGGGCCGAGGCGGTTCATAGGCACTAATGACGTCACTGTAGTACGAGACCTTGAAGGAGAAAGGCGTACACGTCGGCGCTCCAAGATATTTGAAAAATTTGCAGACGTACTACCAAGATGGGTTCCCAGGAGGGAGCAACTGACCTCTGCTTTACATGAGGAACGATCGGTGTCCTTATGAAGAGGAAATTACGTCAGAAGTGGCTATGCAATTCCAATTTGTGCAAAGGACCTGGCGAGAGTCGCTCCATAGCCTAACGAAGTGACCGAGGACCTCATCCACAGGTGCAGTGGACGGTGTAGGGTCACCCTCTAGTCGTCGAGACGGTCCCGACTTGGTGAGGAAGTCGGTAAGTCGCTGACCAGTCACATTTTTAACGAAATGCCAGCGGTAGGCGGCCAGTGACATTATGCCTAGACGGTCAGTGAAGTGCAGTGACAGGGAACGTTATTCACCGATGCGAGAGGACAGTGACTAATGCGGAAGTTTTCATGTCGTGCCGAAAGACTATTGTGTTAGCAGAGTCAGGGTAAGAGTTAAATGTCGGCCAACAAGCACTGACAATGGTTATGTGGTATTCAGTTCTCGTGTAGTTACTTAGTGTGTGAAGCCACTTCTCGACAGCTACACAGGGGACACGTAGGCTGCGAGAGCAGCACGCCTTGCAACGGTCTGGCACAACGTGAGGGTTCTAGAGGATCCCAGGACATCTAGGAAGGAGGCCGGTGGTGAAGAGCTCGGGTGTGACGCCAGTGTATACCCACCGAGGCAGCCTAATACTGGAGTGGAGTCAGAAGGTGATTGATTGATTGATGAAGATTAAGCCACCCAAGAGGTGGCACGGGCATGAGCAGCCCGTAAGTGGTAGATATTTGGAGTGAATGTGATCTTTGGTCGTGAAAGGCTATACTGTGTGTTGAAGCGCGCATTTGAACTGTCAGTCTATGTGGCTGCTATCGCGAGTGAGGATATTACTTGGCAGTATTTATGTCCAGCTGCTGGACATAAATACCAATGTCCAGCTGCTGGACATAAATACTAATGTCCAGCTGCTGGACATAAATACTAATGTCCAGCTGCTGGATACCCTTTTTGACCAGAAGAGTGGCAGTATTGATGGCTTCAGGCTGGTTACTGCAAGTTTCACGGTTTATTAAAGCTTTTCTAATGTGGTTTGATGCTCCACATTTCAGGAGATAGTGAACTAGTGGGCTTTCTGTGATTGTTTGGCAGAAGATGCATTCCGATTGTCTGAGTTCACTAATTTTCAAATTGCATCTGTAACCTAGACGTATTGTATACAACCGAACTGCTATTTCTTTGTGGATTCCTTTCGTGACATTTAACTTGTCTAACTTGGTGGCCTGAAGGTACCATATTGGAGAGGGCGAACTTTCTCAGAGTTATTTGGTGATGGTGTTTTTATGTACTCTAGACTGGGTTGGATTCTTTTGCGAATCACGGGTGTGATGGTGAGGCCTTGATAGTGAGTGGTGAGGCCTTAATAGTGAGTGATGTTGAGGCCTTAATAGTGAGTGATGTTGAGGCCTTAATAGTGAGTGGTGAGGCCTTGATAGTGAGTAATGTTGAGGCCTTGCTAGTGAATGATTGACCACATATGTGGTCAGCCACACGGTGAAGTGGCGGAAGCAGACTTCATCACAGCTTCAATGTTATTATAAGAGTCAATATCTTCGGAATCCTGTCTGCTGAAAGTTACGAGACGCGGCCCAAGAGCTGACTCTCAACCCTCACGAGCGCAACTAGGTGAGTAGAGCCTCGCGCAGCACTATGGAGGCGTTGACCCAACCTAGAACAACAAAAAACCTAATTGGCGGCTCGGAGAGGCTGCTCCTGCAGCACCTGCAAAAACACGGCCGACCTGGTGCTTACCTATCAGTGAGTACCGTACCTATCAGTGAGTACCGTTGCTATAAACTGGGAATCGGAATTCAGTAATACACATGACATAAATTCATTCATTAACTTACTTCATCCTCAATAAATCACGCTGTCCTCTCCTCACCAAGCAACTGCAAAGTTCAAGTTCAAGTATGTTTATTGAGATAAGAAAGAAATACATCTCAAAGGGATAGAGTAGTTTAGGCTATTTCTACCCCCCTAAGCAACTGCCAAAAGATTCAACAACCCCTGGTTCACAAGTGGCATACTTAAAGCAATTAACAAGAAACACGAATATGACAAAAACAGGATTGCCTAGTTACAAAAGAACAAGTAAAAGATACTCAACACTCACCAACACAATAACAGCTAAACTATCCTATTTTGAAAACTGATTTAAGGGCCGGGGAAACTATTATCTCAAACAACCCCAAACTCTCAATTTTTTTTCGCTTAATCTACTCGATAAATTTTCCAACTTTTCCTAAGTGACCAAGTTCCTAACATAAACACAAACGAAATTAAACAAATTGAAAAAAAATATTTACAAAAAGCCAATTTTCAAATAATCATTCAAAAATTAAAGTCACCAATTGTATTATTCTTCATTATGATGTCAGATTAACATATGATCTTTAATATTTATGTTTTAGAATTTAGTTTGAAAGTATTAAATGATGTAAATCAATTTTGTTTTAGAATTTAGTTTGAAAGTATTGAATGATGTAAATAAATTTTGTTTTCGAATTTAGTTTGAAAGTATTGAATGATGTACTGTGGATGTAATGTGTAAAAGGCATATTAAAAATTTTGTAATGTGCCTTTTAAAAATATCCGCCAAAATGTTTTTTTTACGTATTCGGAAAAAAAGCACATAAATATTGTAGAACAAAGAACGTGACACATATGTAAAAAATGGTGATAATCGACCAGAAACTGAATTTATAATGATTTTTCAAAATTGAAAATCTACTTCTCCGGGAAAATGAAGGTGAAGTTTTCGACAGTGAATAGGGTCGTTCTAATTTATGAATCATCTAGTATGTTTTAATAAACATTGCTAGGCAATCGTACTCGAATAAATGAAACACTTGTAGGTTAATATGTGTTGAAATGAAGTCGAAAAAATACCCTCCCCCCCAAAAAAAATAACATATAGGGATAATTATAATGATTTAGGGGATCTATATGTAAACTTTATATAAGTGATAAAACCCTAATTATAAAAAAATAACCTAAAGAAATAAGGAAAATAGCGTTTGTAATCTGAAAAAATCAGCCCAAAAAAATTCAAAGTCGCAAGTTCTGCCAGCTGTGGCTAATTTATTTGTTGATCAATTTCATTCTAACTTCACATAATTAAGTAACGGGTCTACATTCTCCAATGTAGAATGCATCTACAAAAATGTAGAAGCTACAACAAAATCAAATTATAAACAAAGGAGAAAAAAAAAATCCCCCCTCCCCAAAAAATGACATTGGTGAAAATAACAGATATTAACACTGGCCAATGTATTTATATGATATATAACAAAATACAGCATAATAATATACTCATTATTATTTGTGTTATTATGTATTACTCAGCAGTGCTCTAAAAGCACCAGCTGTGTGTCAACTCACTCACTCCACATATTCTCTTGTGCTATTTTCACTTACAAAGTCGCATTCCTAAATTCTAATTCTGTTTTGAAACTACTAGATAGATGAAATAGAACCCATCACAACTATATCTGATAATCCTAGAGTCAGACTAAATCAACGCAAATAAACCATACAAATATAAGGATTCAATGTATGGAACTCACTCTCCAATGAATAAAAAAAAATGGTCCAGCCAATACTTTATTCAGAAGTAGAACAAAGAATTACTTTTATCCTGTAAAGGCTGTAATATCCAACATTGAACATTAGTTTAAACGTTAGCAAAATGACTTACCTACATTATATAATAATGTATTGTAATTCCCAGGTCCTGTAGTGATGACGTCTTTTACCAGCTGTCATTATAACCAATTATAAGATGGTCAGGTACATTGTAAAGGCTCACGTTAAACTTCCGCTGAGGTCTCGTTCAGATCTTTTGTACCACCGCTCACAGGATGAGTATGAGGTGCACAATAAACTACTACTCACAGGATGAGTATGAGGTGCACCATGAACTACTACTCACAGGATGAGTATGAGGTGCACAATAAACTACTACTACTCACAGGATGAGAGGGACGCGGGTCTCTGAAGGCTGGGGGGGGGGGTGTTGACACTAGGCTTTAGGCGCTCAAGTGCAGTGGGTGGAGACTACCGCAGGCCTGAGGAGTATGTGGAGAGGGTTGAAGAGCAAGGTGATTTTTGCCTGAATTTACCTGAGGGCCACCACCCGTCTAGTGGCCTCGACGGGGACAGGAAGCCGGCGGCTTGTCAAATGTCTCCCCCCCATTTATATATACATTTTGTCCAGATGATCTTGTTTCACAACCGCGTTTTTTACTTTTGATTTTGTACTAAGGGGTGTCGAGATCCTTGGTGAGGGTATTGGTGTAAGGATGAAGGAGGAGGCGTAGGTCAGCAAACGCCCCCCCACCCCCATCAACCTGGTGTCATCAGCGTCGTGTGCTAGATTCGCCAACATAAGAACTGACTTTAGACATCTGGGAAGTGAAGCATTCAGGACCTTGTGTAGCACACATATATCAGACTAATCCTGGAGTACAATCCTCCATGCTGCAGATACAGCGAGTATCTGCAGCATGGAGGATTGTACTCCAGGATCTATTTTCTTAGTCAATTCCCCTTAGAATCCTGTACGTAAAGACTACAGCGAGTAGTCTTTATCTAGCCAAGCCTAAGATGAAAGTGTAGAAAGTTCAGAAGTAAGCCTTGGAGAAGTTCACCTGGAGAACCAGAGGTCTCCAGGTCGAGCCACCACACTAGTCCCAGAACTAATGAGCTACGAGAAGCTGCCGCAGTTCAACTTTACGTCACTGGAAGACATAGTTACCACGTAAATAATTCTCAGCGATAATAATAGGAAGGGAGGGAATTATCAGGGGAAAGCGCCAAGCCATTACGACTATATTAGCACTTGGAAGGGATCAGGACAAGAATTTGGGGGGGAGGGGGAAGGAATGGTGCCCAACCACTTGGATGGCCGGGGATTGAACGCCGACCTGCATGAAGGGAGACCGTCGCTCTACCTTTCAGCCCAAGTGGATGATAGGGCAATGACATATTATTTGTCACGGGGTACTTAGAACAAAGCGACACGGCTGGAAATTGAGTACCCAAATAAGTCACAGAGCCGGAAGAATTTTTTTGTGCCGTGGAAGTGGCGTTGAGGCTCTGGAACCTGTACACCAGATAATTAACACCCGAGAGCCGGAACCAAAGAGCGAAGCTCAACCTCCACAAGCACAATTAAGTGAGTACACACAATGTTCCTCCTGACACCCTACAGGCACCGATGACTGGACAATGCCATTGTTATTAGCAAAAACTGGTACTGTCAAGGTCTTTGTCATGTTGCAATCTTATTCAACCTTGATAGTTTGTTAATGGTCAGCTAAGTGTTGAAACACGTCTGGAGCCTTCAGCATTATTGCGTGTGGCAATCAGCAAGGCCAAGCCGGGAGAAAAGTCTTGGGAACCCAGATGTTTTATAATTATGTTCTAATTTGTATATCGTGGCTGGTGAAGTTTGTAAATGTGTGACTCACCTTGGAGTACTCACCTGTATGTACTCGTCTAGATCTACTGGCATACATGTACTCAACAAGATGTGCTTGCAGGGTCGAGCTTCTACTCTTAAACTCAGTTTTTCGGTCGTCAATAGTTCAAGGCAATGACAATTTTCACAAATTTTTCTTATCATATTTACATTTTTAAAATGTGTATCAAATTGGCCTCGAAAATTTCCTCATCTAGTCCTTTCCATTTATTCACGACTCTTAGATTGAAGAAGTTCCTTTTGACATCTTTATGAATCATTTGTGTGTCAAATTTCCATTCACATCTTCTCGTTCTACTGTTCCCGACTCTGAATAGTTGTTTCAGATTTAGCTACTCAGAACGAAGTGTCCATGTAGCACGGGCTATGGTGAGCCCGTAAATTACTGTAGTGTGTTCTCGGGGTGGTCAATTACCATACTGAGGGTGAGGTGCTGGGATGGTCAGGTGTAGAGGGTAGAGAATTTGTGGGGATAAGTGTGGGGATGAGTGTTTATGATGGTGAAAAGTGAGTGTGTAATTACGAAGGTGAATGACAGTGAAGCGTGGGGGGGGGGAGGTGTTACTAGCATGTGTGAGTGTGCGCGCCTACACACGTAAAATAAATATGGTACTTACCATATTAGCTTCTACTATCTATCTCCTTAATCTACTCCATTTAGTCAACGTGCCGACAGTACAAAACAGGACTCGCACAACATTTACGCATCTACTTGGGAACCTACACATCTTTTCTCAATCTATGGCGGCTTTGTTTACACACAGTAAACAGTTTACGAGCTCCCAGGCACTAGGAGGCTGTTTATAACAACAACAACATTTGACTGGACAGTTTCCATGCTCGTAAAATGTTCGATAAATATAAACAAAGCCGCCAAAGTTTAAGAAAAGATGCACAGGTTCGCAACTGGATGCGGAAATATTTGTTGAATCTTGGCCCTTCCATCCGTGTTCTCCATGTTCTAAGTTATTTTACACTGAATATCTCTTTATTGACCTTGTCAATTACCCGGGAATCTTATGTGTAGTAAGCATGTCTCTTGACCAGACCACACACTAGAAGTTGAAGGGACGACGACGTTTCGGTCCGTCCTGGACCATTCTCAAGTCGATTGTCCTCAACAGGACGGACCGAAACGTCGTCGTCCCTTCAATTTCTAGTGTGTGGTCTGGTCAACATACTTCAGCCACGTTATTGTGACTCATCGCCTGCATAAGCATGTCTCCTTTATTCCGTCTCACCCCTACGCGTCCTCCTAATAGAAGGTCGCATTTTGACGCATACTCTTTCTAATGCCAAAAATCGTCGTACAAGAAAATGGTAGCGGATCGCGAAATTGACATACTGTCCCGTTTTCTGTTTTGGGGCCTCTGATAGGTTATGATGTATGTTTAGATTCAGGTACTCGGAACAAAAAGTTCCAAGTAGCACGGGCTATGGTGAGCCCGTAGTGGACTTACCTGGCACAGAAGCGGGGTTGTGTGTAGGTTTGGATAACGACACTTTAATATGGCAAGTTTCTTGACGGTGGGGAACTTTAAGAGGACGGGCTGCCGACCTTGTATGGTCAGATACACCTCTCTCGTCGCTTTATATTATATTCTATCAGTTCTGGTACATATGAGCACCGCTCCTGTGCCAGGTAATCCACTACGGGCTCACCATAGCCCGTGCTACTTGCCCCGCTCCTGTGCAAGGTAAGTTACGGGCTCACCATAGCCCGTGCTACTTGCCCCGCTCCTGTGCCAGGTAAGTTACGGGCTCACCATAGCCCGTGCTACTTGCCCCGCTCCTGTGCCAGGTAAGTTACGGGCTCACCATAGCCCGTGCTACTTGCCCCGCTCCTGTGCCAGGTAAGTTACGGGCTCACCATAGCTCGGGCTACTTGGAACTTGTTCCGAGTAGCTGAATCTATAACAACAACAACAACAACATGGTACATATGAGCATGGGGTCGCTCGTGCTTGTGCGGCGTGTGTTCGTGCGTGTATATTGTGCACATCCGGGAATGCGACCTTTACGGTATTCAGGTAGAGGACAACTTGTTACAGCCGAGGAGCCTCTCACCTCCCACTGTTGTACACAGGAGCAGGTGACTTCTCACTCCTGTTAACAAGGTTACAGAACTATTCCTTCACATTTATTATGTACCCCATACCCATCCCGGTTCAGGAACTGAACCCCCAAATTCATTTAGCTAAGCAAGTTACAGTGTGTGCAACTAGCAAGTTACAGTGTGTGCAGCTCGCAAGTTACAGTGTGTGCAACTAGCAAGTTACAGTGTGTGCAACTAGCAAGTTACAGTGTGTGCAACTAGCAAGTTACAGTATGTGCAACTAGCAAGTTACAGTGTGTGCAACTAGCAAGTTACAGTGTGTGCAACTAGCAAGTTACAGTGTGTGCAACTAGCAAGTTACAGTGTGTGCAACTAGCAAGTTACAGTATGTGCAACTAGCAAGTTACAGTGTGTGCAACTAGCAAGTTACAGTTTGTGCAGCTCGCAAGTTACAGTGTGTGCAACTAGCAAGTTACAGTTTGTGCAGCTCGCAAGTTACAGTGTGTGCAACTAGCAAGTTACAGTGTGTGCAACTAGCAAGTTACAGTGTGTGCAACTAGCAAGTTACAGTGTGTGCAGCTAGCAAGTTACAGCGTGTGCAACTAGCAAGTTACAGTATGTGCAACTAGCAAGTTACAGTGTGTGCAACTAGCAAGTTACAGTGTGTGCAACTAGCAAGTTACAGTGTGTGCAACTAGCAAGTTACAGTGTGTGCAACTAGCAAGTTACAGTATGTGCAACTTGCAAGTTACAGTGTGTGCAACTAGCAAGTTACAGTTTGTGCAGCTCGCAAGTTACAGTGTGTGCAACTAGCAAGTTACAGTTTGTGCAGCTCGCAAGTTACAGTGTGTGCAACTAGCAAGTTACAGTGTGTGCAACTAGCAAGTTACAGTGTGTGCAACTAGCAAGTTACAGTGTGTGCAACTAGTAAGTTACAGTGTGTGCAACTAGCAAGTTACAGCGTGTGCAACTAGCAAGTTACAGTGTGTGCAACTAGCAAGTTACAGTGTGTGCAACTAGCAAGTTACAGCGTGTGCAACTTGCAAGTTACAGTATGTGCAACTAGCAAGTTACAGTATGTGCAACTAGCTACAGAGTGGAGGTACGTGTGGTACTCCTGTCGTAGCGGTTCACCCACTTGTCTCCATCTGTACACGACCCATTATATATATAGGTTTACAGCAGCCACATGTACATGCTCGTGTACTGACGCACAAAGGACTTGGTGGGAGCCGGGACGGTTGAGGGGCGGGAAGGTCAGCCATCACAGTCAACCATCCCTTGGTTATGGAGCTCAGATTCACGAAGCAGTTACTCAGGCACTTACGAACGTGTACATCTTTCCTCAATCTTTGACGGCTTTGGTTACATTTAGTAAACAGTTTACAAGCATGACAACTTGTCAATCAACTGTTGTTATTGTTATAAACAGCCTCCTGGTGCTTCGGAGCTCATTAACTGTTTGATAATTGTAAACAAAGCCGCCAAAGATTGGGAAAAGATGTACAGGTACGTAAGTGCTTGCGTAACTGCTTCGTGAATCTGGCCATGGCGCCCAGCCACTTGACCGCAGCTCCGGCTTGTCTTGTGGCAGTCACACACCTCACTGGTGTTTTACACGTGCTGTACACGTGGCTGTACACGTGTTGTACACGTGTGGCTGTACACGGCATCATGTAGTTCCCCACTGTGAAGGGCATGAGGTCATTACCAACATCTCCTTATGGTTAACGGACGACTTATCCTACTAATGCAGCCCACAACAGTTACCTAACTCCACAGGCACTATTTACTGCTAAGGTGAACAGATGCATTATTGTTAGGAAACTTGCCCAAGCGTCTCGTTCTATCCGGGGATTAAACCCCCATGACCATAATGGGGAACTGTCCATTCTGCGCGGCACATTTATTTATGTATTTATATACAAGAACGTACAGTACATTGGGTTCATGAGAGTACAGAGAATTGAGGTTTACATTCCTGTAAAGCCACTATGTTGTTGTTAAAGATTTGCTACCTGGAACTAAAAGATCCAAGCAGCACGGGCTATGGTGAGCCCGCGTAAAGCCACTAGCACGCATAGCGTTTAGGGCAGAAATGTTCTATAAATTCCTCAATGCTTGCCAGTCTATCCGTTTTCTTTTGCAATATTCCTTAGAATGGATTCATTTTGTTCCTTTTCTTCTCTTCGTTGTTGATGAATATCTATTTTGGTTTGGTGTTGGGGTTAATCAGTTTATCAGTTCCTCTGGACGATTATTATGTCATAACAAGAGCTTAACAACTGGCCAATAATCAAACATAATTAGGTTACCCTCAACATCGTCCAGGACTAAGGCATAATCTCTGTCTATACACCGTACAGGAGGAGTAGTTCCTCTGATTCAAAATCAACACTTCAAGTATTTGAAACCTCATCATGCAAAATATATATATACTAGGAATGTTGTAACTTCCATTATAAACAACATTGGTGCACAGAGCAAGAATTTCAGAATTTCCTTGGTATGTAAACCATCTCAAACAAGCGCTGTCCTTCATGACATAATGCAACAAAACAGTCAGAGCTGCAATTGAACTAGACCAAGGTAATGCAATCTCTTTTGTCAAACCAACACAATTTCCAGATATTGTAGGGCTGGCAGAGGAGCAATCACTGACGCTCGAAGGACAGAAGGCGCCAGCATGAAGAATTATGGGACGTCGTTCTCGAACCCATTGTTGATATAATACTAATATACATTAAATCGTGTAACTAGCTTAGCAAGACTGTCACTTGCACCCCGATTCCCACAGGATGGGTATGGGGTGCACTACCGCCCACAGGATGGGTATGGGGTGCACTGCCACACACAGGATGGGTATGGGGTGCACTACCGCCCACAGGATGGGTATGGGGTGCACTACCGCCCACAGGATGGGTATGGGGTGCACTACCGCCCACTGGATGGGTATGGGGTGCACTACCGCCCACAGGATGGGTATGGGGTGCACTACCGCCTACAGGATGGGTACGGGGTGCACTACCGCCTACAGGATGGGTACGGGGTGCACTACCGCCCACAGGATGGGTATGGGGTGCCCTACCGCCCACAGGATGGGTATGGGGTGCCCTACCGCCCACAGGATGGGTATGGGGTGCACTACCGCCCACAGGATGGGTATGGGGTGCACTACCGCCCACAGGATGGGTATGGGGTGCCCTACCGCCCACAGGATGGGTATGGGGTGCACTACTGCCCACAGGATGGGTATGGGGTGCACTACCACCCACAGGATGGGTATGGGGATCATAATAGATGCACTAGAGTGATCTGAATATATGTTTAGAACTGAAAACTGAATGTAGGAACAGCACAAAATATACAACAGATTGATAATGTAATTGCCAGTATTGGGCTGGGATATCATTACTTAAAATAATATTAATAGTTCATTTTGTCGGGGGACAGGCAGCCAGTGTGTATATATACATGCTAGGCTTATATCGACGTCCCCGCAAGGTTGAACTACTGACCCATCCCAGGATGTAACCTCACAGCAAGCTGATTAACTCCTGTGTACCTTCTTACTGCTAGGTGAACAGATGCAGTAGGCGATAGAAAACGCGTCCAAGCACTTCTGTCCCGCTCAGGATTCGAATCCAGAATTTTCAGTTGTGAAGTGAGAGACTGTTGGTAACTGTAGGTAATGAATTTCCCAACACTGGAGCACTGGAGGTGTAAGCTGTATGAGTGGACACACCTTGGCACACTCTTCAACACTATGTTTATGAATGTCGTGTTACAGTGGCTTTAGGCCAGAACGCAAGAGTAAGTACAGTAATTGTCAAAAGAACGCGACAAGCCGGGAAGACTGTGCATGTGTAGCACCGCCAAATGGCACGGGGTAACTATTTCATTCACTCACAGATATTGTAAGATATTCTAGTGTTCTACCTAAAGTTTGCTAGTGCAGGCTAGTGGAATAGACTCTCATTTCATGTTTCTCTGATAACATGTATGACTAATCTGTCAGTTGTGGATTTTAGATGAACTTGCATCTTGCTTTTGATCTACACTCTGAGATGCCTCATATATATAATAGGGTAGGAGCACGCTCCTGTGTATCTAAGTTTGTTATTTAAAAAATACACCAAGAAATGGGGGGGTACACTTCTTTTTGCATGTTTCCATTGTTCTTGTACCCCTTTACATGTAATTTACCTAATTTACCTGAGGGGCCATTATCTCTGTTAGTCTCGACGGAGACAGGAAGCCGGCGGCTTATTAAAGGTCCTCCTCATTGTTCCTGAGAATTTTGTCTAGTTAGATTTTGAACTAAGTAACGAGAAAACGGTTATCCTGTTGTCTTTCTTACATTGTGGCTTTATTGTTGAGGTTGAAATGGCTGCCCCTTGTATGTGTGTTACATTTGTTCCTAAAAAAAACGTGGTCTGTATTAGTATCCTCAAACTTGATTAGTAATTTAAAAATCTCAGTGAAGTCAGTCCTGTCATGTCTGGTTTGCAGTATTGTTAGTCCTGTGACCCTGAACCGGTCCCAGAATGAGAGTCAACTTAGTTCTGGGATGATTTTTTGTCGTTCTGTATTCAACGTTCTACAAAGCAGACATGTCCTTTTGAAGATGAGGTCTCCATGTGTGGACACAGTAGTCCAGATTGGGGCGCATCAGAGATTTATAAAGTTGAATAAACACTTTAACTTTGACTTCAAGGAAATTAGCTAAGTGAGGCCGTAACACCCGCTGTTGAACTGTCTTCAGAGCAGCTATGTCTTTCTGAAAATGTCTCCATGCCTGGATGCACTAATCCAGGTGGCGGCGCACCAGAGACTTATACAATTGAATGACTACCTTCTTTTCCTTAAGGTAAAGGTATTCTTGAGTATTCCTAGAGCTTAGTTTTTTTCCGTCTGCTTCCACTTGTTGCGCAACTTTCAGTGAATGATCAATCTGCTGCAAGGTAATGCTGTTATTTTGGTAGTTGTGACAAGGATTTGTTCAAAGGATTGTTATGCCCCACATGCAAGGTCTCGCTCTCTGGTGTTCTGTGTATCTCTGTAGTCCATCCATCACTTTGTATTTACTTGCCTAGCTTCCTTACATGCCTGATTAAATCGTGGGATAATTTTAGTTTTAGTTTTCCCCTTTTGTGCTGAGATAAATTTGTCTACTGTCTCCTGACACTTTTGGGTGTACGATGTTAATTAATTCGGAGAAGTGTCTGTACACAAGCTCGTACCAGAGAAATTGTTCTCCTTCCACTTGTGATAGGGGTCCCAGTAGTACAATTGGGTTCGTTCTTGACGCACAATCAAGAATTCCGGGTTCGAATCCCGGGTAGGACAGAAATGGTTGGGCACATTTCCTTTCACCTATAGTGTTCACCTAGCAGTAAGTATTTACTCAGGAGTTTGTCAGCTTTTTGTGGGGCTGCATCCTGGGCGGGGTCAGTAATTCGGCCTTGTGGGGGAAGGGAGGGGGGAAACCTCGATAAAAGCCAAACGTGTATGAATACACCCTGGCTTCCTGTCCCCCCCCCCCCCCCCGATACAATGAATTATGTCAGTCACCAAATCTATTGTCTCTTCCTCTGCAGTTGCTGTGTGTACTTTGTAGCATATTCCCACTGTCAATTTGCTAATATTTTAAGCAAGTAAATTGAACCATACAGATTCTTAGGATCTATTATATCATTATCATTATTTTATGGTTCAATGTTCATTGTTGAACCAGCATCACTGGTTCAACAAGCAGCAATGCTCATTTTCTCATTGCTGGCCTCATTCAAGTCCTCTTTTATATATTGTATATCATCACACCGCCAGCTCTTGCCGCTTCTGAAGAGTGGATGGTATCCTGCAAGATGGAATCCCTTCAATTATGTCTTCTTGTTTCAAGTTTTCCTGCTGATCCCAAGATTTCCTTCTTCGATTCCTCTCTTTTACTGAAATTCATGTCCCCACGTAAATCCATTTTTCATCGACTGTTAAAAAATATAAAAGTAACGTTATGGAATAAACTAATTGGAATAAAGAATTTTTGTAAAGTGAAAATGTAATCTTGGTACCAGTGGCCGTCCGACCCGGCAGGGGCCAGAGAATGCTAAACAACATTCCCTATCGATCACGTCTAGTCATTTATCGCGTTCTCTCTCTTATGTCTTTGTGCAGTATTAACCTCTACGGTCAGGGATATGGTGTGTGAACCACAGGTGAACAGGTACTGACGTCTCGAGGATGTTCAGTGGGTAATTAGCCTTGTTTACGGTGCTGGTTGGACCGGTACCCCCGTGTCTCTGGGTGCCTGTGTTTACCTCGCTTGTAGACTACTTGTTAAACTAAGTGCTGTAACCTTTATTTGTAGTGTTGTATGACTTGTAGTGCTGTACCCGTTTTATTTTTATATTGCTTGTAGTGCTATAGTGTACTTGTTTGCTATACAGCTTGTTTTATACTGTTTTTAGTATTATTTTTTTATTTATTTTTATTTAGTTATTTTTATTTTTAGTGTCTGCCTGAGACGCTTTGCATAATAGTGGCTTTAGGCATTGTATGTACTAGCTCTATTTATAAATCTATCACTTTTTGTATAACCTCTTGTATGTATGTACTTTACCTGAATAAACATTTATTTATTATTTATTATATTGCTTGGGAATGCTTCTCAAAAATTAAATTTTTTACTATTAAATCTCAAGATTCTTTCGCTAACTTATCAGCTCTATCATGCATTCGGAGGCCAACATGAGATGAGCCCAGTATGTGCCTCTGTAACCCTTTCCACTACCGCCCACAAGATGGGTATGGGGTGCATAATAAATGAACTAAACTAAAAAAAAAAAAAAAAAAATCTCAAGGTCGTCAGATTCATTGGGAGTCATAGTTGGCTCTTGTCTCAGTACGCTATGCATACTACAGTAGTTGCATTCCAAAATTGTACCATTTAATTGCTAAAATATATGTACTTTTACAATACATTGTACCTGCTAGTTTATATTTTAAATAAATTAATTTTATGAATAATACTATATATATTTGTTTATCCAACATTTTTGGTTTGTAGGAAATTTGAGTTACTCTAGAATATGTGCAGAAGCACTTCCTGAGGAATGATTATTATTAATTCTGTCTCAAAGCAACCCATGAAGCTTCAAGTATGTTGTTGAGTGTTCATTCTTTGCATACTTCTGTCGGTGTCAGAAGACATTTACAAAATAAAATGCACAGAAAAATTATTCGATGTGACTGAGTCTTGAATTCAAATTCAGAACTCTTGATTTATTAAGTGTTGTGGCCGGATTCCATTGTGTTGGCTGACAAGTGTTGGATGTGGGTGCAAAAATAATGGTTAAAATTGAACTTAAAAGTTATTCACACACAAATGTTATACTGGTAACATTTAATAGTACAGTATATACATTGAGAATAGTCAGATGCTCAGTAGTCTTAATGAGGGCATCACGCCATAATATTTAGTAAGAATACTACAGTTGAGTACGTCTACATGCTGTATATCTTATCCACTTATCAGTAGTCAGGTGGGTGGCTCATGGTAATTACCCCTGCACAATGCCTGTCTACATACACATTCACTCCTTTATATGTTGTGTGTGAAGCATTCCCACTGTTTTGGTCTTTACCTGTGTTTTTTTTATTTGCTTAATATTAGTACATATTGGTATACTGTATTTATGTATAATAAAATATAAATTATGATAATAAAAATGATAAATTAATAATAATAATTATAAATAATAATAAATAATTCTTGTATAAGGTCAATGTGTGAACATGGCCCCCATCCCTCATTATGGACTTGTATTTCTAACTAAATATTTTTGGTGCTCCAAACTGCAATAAAGTTAATAATAATTTATACTATTTTACACTTTAAAATGTACATTAATATATAAGAGCAACTTTGGGTAATGGGCATTCTGCCACTTATAAGCAAAAACACTCAAGCCTTGGATTAAACTGTAGCATTGGATAAAACAATACAAAGAAATGTCAGAACATGTAAAATATATTGTATTACATACTGAAATATGAACTCTGTCTAAAAATGAATATCAATTCATTTGGGAAGTTTTGTTTATTATGTTAATGTGTATGCTTGAAAAAACTGTAAGAAATGTATTTTAGGATCTTCAAATGTAGGATATTATATTTTATTTATTTTATTATTTTTCTACAGTATTTAGATGTAGGAACTTCTAAATATGGAGAAAAGAGAGAACCTAGGTATGAACCCAGAAAAGCCTTGAGATTTGGGTGCCTGCAGTCTCTCTCTTTTCCTTTAAGGGCTTTGTACCCTATTTTGTTGATATTTGCTCATCTTGTGCTCCCTGCCTTGATAGGCGGCAAGTCTCTCACCTTTACCTGGCATTAGCTTCTCGGACTTGAATCAGCCAGTGCATAAGTTCAGGAAAACTACTGAGGTGATGCCCAGAAAAGAGCATTTCATTTTACCTGTACTCTGTGCTTTATTTTTGGTCTTGACTTATCTGTTCTCTAGTTTAATTATTAAAGCAGTTGCAGTCAGAGAGTGTGGCTCCCTCAGCTTTTTTCTATGCCTTTGATGTCTGTGTAGACTATTTCAAACAGTTTGAACAAGTTATTCATTCTGCTTCTGTGGGTTGTCAAGCTATTTGCCAAGCCTGCTGGCAAGCAGTTTTGGGTACTTCCAGTAGTAGCCCGCTTGGCTGCTTTCCTTACTATTCGTTTCTTCAGTCTGTCTCCTCTTTCCAGAGGAGGAGGTGGCATTTGTTTTAGCTTCAACTGGTGCATTCTTTCAGCTGTTAGACCAGGTTCTCAAGCTAAAGTTGGGAATTGCTGCAACTTCTCAGGGGTGGCACTAGTTTTACTTGTCTCTTTACACTTTACTTGTATGTGTCATTCAGGTGAGATTGAATTGTTATCATCACCCTTTTGTCTTTTGCACAATGGCATAGGGGGCTGGTGTCCAAGGATGGTGATTAATGAGCCTCCTCCTGCTAGGCCTTTTGTTATACCTGTAAGCCAAAATAAGGGTGTGGTGGGGGATGTCTAAGCATCTTTTGGCGGGCTTGTACTTAAGATGCCTGGGCTTTGTTCTTGGTCATACAATGTCTTCACTGAATTTGGTCCTCCCTTCTTTGTTGGGTGTCGTACACTCCATCTTGGCCATCTACTCCACTTCTCTGTGGTGATTAGCATTCATAGATACTCATACTTTGCTTTAATTAATTTAAGGAGTTGAGTGAGAGGTTATTGTACATGTAATGATGATCTTGCACAATATGACTTGTAAATGGATTTCTATAGCTCTTTTGCACTAATATTGTACATTATATTTGCAGCATGTACCTAGTATCAGGGGCTATCTAGATTTTGTATATCATATGTCATTGTGACATTATTTCATAATTACCACTCTTAATCCTAAGAATCTAAACTAAATTCTCACTGGTGTATTTCCAGATGACTGTGATGTAATAAAGTTCCAAATGAGCTGGAGCTATAGCAAGTAATAATACTATATAGAAGATGGCAGGAATTTCTGACACGAAGGACCCACTGTTTACCCATGACACATCAGATGACCATCGTGCCAAAGATAACCATGCGCTGCAGCTGGTAGATTGTCACGATGACAGTCATCAGTCTTCAGTCATCTCAAGTTAGTCAAACCTTTTTTATTCAGTGAATGTATATTACATATTTTGGCCTTCTTGCATTAGTTGATGACTTTATTCAAATGATTGTTATTATCTAGTGGCTTTAAAAAATATATTTTTTTTATGTAACAACTATTCAACTACTGTACCTTGTTCTTCTGTATATTTTTTAAATAAAGATAAATTATTGTTAGTATTAAGAGTTAATGTTAGTTCTTTGTTTCTAAAAAATGCTTAGACTAAGTAATTACCTTTCTAAGGGTTGAGCTAAATATTTGACCTAGAATGATGTTTAATGTCATTCAAATATTACTTAACCCTTAAACGGTGCAAAACGTACATACAGTATATGATTGGACATAACATCAGTTTCTCAAACTTGCACAAACACTTAAAAAAAAATTTGTACATAATCAACTAGGCAAATTCTCCAAGTTTGTCTAAAAGATCACCAACGTAACTTGAAAACAATAAAATAAAAAATAATTAAAAAATTTAATATTGAAAACTTCAGATTTTCAAATCAGATTAAAAATATAAAAGATCACCAATTGTTCATTTGGTGTTACTATGCTCTCAGAATAGCATGTGATCTACATATGATCATATCAAATTAGAATATAGGTTTTCATTATAGTTTACTGTAAAAAAAATCGTCTATGGCATTTGAAATATGCGGCAAATTTAGACAAAAAAAATTATAACTCCAAATGTTTATGGTTTATGAAAAATCCATTTTATAGGGACTGTAGAAAGACAGCTGTGCACACTATATGTAAAAATGGTGAGAATCGGTCAGAAACTGGATTTTTTTTATCTGCCTCAAAGTTGAAATTCTAGTTATAGATATAATTGAAGTTGAAGTTATTGACAGTTATTATGTCCCCGAGGACCGGGCCGCGGGGACACTAAAGCCCCGAAATCGTCTCAAGATAACCTCAAGATAGAGATCTTGAGTTACTTTACAATTTATTTAAATATTTTAGTTTTGTTTTATTTGTTTTATAAAACTGTAATATCAATATAGCTATACATTAAGTAGTAATTGTAATTAAGAAGCAATAAAATGCTTATCTTCAAAACTAAGATGGTTATGGTAGGTCGTGGTTTTCTATTCAGTTTTTCAGGTAAACTCAAATATTCACAATATATTTGACAGTACGATTTAATACTAAGTGTAAATAAGTACAATTCCTGACTGTCATACATAGTACATAATTGCACTTATAGGGCTGTTACATTTACCTCCCCGTTTTTGGAGGGCGGGCTGCACAGGCACACTTTAACCCATGGAGCACGATATGTTAAAAACTTTAACATCCTGGAGTCTGCCCAAACCCACTAGGAATTTGGAGGCACCAAGCTGGCACCCAATCCAAGTTTTACAGTCAGTATACACACTGGTCTAGGTAATGAAGCTCTCCATCAAGCACTCCCATCAAATACACAATGTAATCACAATAATGTGATATATCCATGAGAACATCTTTGAAGCAGGATTGGGTTGGTCACCAGCTTGGTGCCTCCGAGCTGGGTTTGGGGCAAACTCCAGGTTGTGTAACTTTTAGCATATCATGGTCAATGGGTAAAGGGGTGCATCTGGATGACCCAAAATGCTGGTTTGATCATCCCCTCCTGCCCCAAATATTGTTTGAAAAAATCCTTGCATAGCCTTGCAATTGTGCATACTGTATGGGGTATGTAATACCCCCATAAGATGTTAGCTTATGGGGTATTGCACACTTCATGAGTACAGGTCCCTGGAGAATGGCACTATTTGTTGTACTGAATAATGTAATCACAATTGAACAAATAACAGTGATTGGTTTTTATCCTGAATTTACCTGAGGGCCATAATCTCGATAGCGGTCTGATCGAGGCTGCTAATGTTGAGTTTGAAATAGGGAAGGTCCTTTGACAAGAAGCCAAAGGCTTGTCAAAAGACACCACATTTGCCCTGATGATTTTATTCAGCTGGATTTTAAGTTGTAGCAATATTTTGACATTTATGGCTTTGGTAGGTAGATGGTTCCATGGTTTTATAACTCTATGGTTGAAAAAGCATCTTCTGTTTTCAGTCCTACATTGTGTCTTGTTAATTTTAAAGCTGTTACTCTTTATATGTGTTACATCTCCCCTCTTAAAGAAGTTTTAAAAGTTTTGATGAGATCAGTCCTGTCGTGTCTAGTGGGCCACTTTCTAATGGTCCTGTTACTAAATAATAGTATGCAACAACACCCAAATCTTTATCCAACATGTTTATAGCCTTTTGATGAAAATAAAGGCTTATTAGAAATTCTTATTTATCATATTTGCTGGCCTGTAGTAACCTTCAAAATATTAGTTCATCTCTGAATTTAAGGTAAATATTTATGAAACAAAGAACAGTATTGTGTATTGAAAGTAAACGAAGATACTAACAGTTGAAAGCTACACTACCAGTATCCTTATATTTAATCAGCCTGCTGAGGCAACCAAGTCAGTCTATAAAATGACTGGCACAAAATGCCCTTACCTGCAATTGAATCCCCTTCCTTCTGAAAAATTGTCCTTCCCTGCTACAAAACACCCTTTCTGCAACAAAACACCTTTCCCAGCGACAAAACACCCCTTCCCTGCAACAAAACACCCTTCCCTGTGACAAAATGCCCTTTTTCTGCCACAAAATGGCCTTTTCTCTCTCAAAATACTTTTTACTTTCTGCAATCATTATATATATACAGTATATATATTTTTCTCCTGCACACACACAAATTGAATGCGTTCTTTTAATCACATTCAGTGTTTTCTATTATCAAGATTGATTTTGATTGAAGTCTTTGTAATTATCTTGTTTACCAACATCTACAAATTTTACTTTTATAATATGCATATATTTGTAGTAACCATAAATTACTGTATCTGCACATTCAGAGCAAAAATCTTTCTAGTCCCAGGTGCTGTTGAGACTGCACTGACCCACACACCTGAGCCACAAGTGCCAGATGTTCCTCCGTCCTCTCTTGTGCTGAGTTCTGCAGAGGAGACTAACGTACAAACAAATATTATTGAAAAAGGTTGGATATTTTGTGTAAAATGGTATTTATTATTCTACCAACTGCAAATGTGCATATAATCATTGCATATTCTGTTTTTATAAATAGGGGATAACCTATGGTTTTATGCTTCTTGTATTCTGCCACTCTCAGATTAATTTAGAATTAATGTTGTTGTTGTTGACAGGAAGCCTGTCTACTTATATACTCTAAGCTTGTATTGAGGTCCCCCTAAGATCAAATTACTAACCTTCCCCTAGATACAACCCCACAACAGTTGTTTAACTCCTGGGTACTTATTTGTTGCTAGGTGGTCAGAGGCATTTGGTGACAAGAAATGTGCCAAACCATTTCTATCCCGCTCGGGAGTCGCACCCAGAATCCCTGATTGTGAGTCGAGAATGAAGCTAACTGCATTATAAGATTGACTGAGAAATCATAGAATTATTAGACACTTCGGATGAATTTCTTTAGCAAAGATAAAAAAATGGGTTAGGGCATCCTTTCAGGACCATTTTAAAGGGCTTTGAAGTGACTTTATTCCAAATCAATCCAGTCAGTAATAATTACCATCCAGTTTTTCAAAAATGGCTGTTTACATGAACAAATCTTTCAGAGCCTGACTCATGTTATGTCCCATGACAGCCAGTAGTTGGCATTTATTATACCAACATGCAATCATAACACACACCAATTTCTAACCCATACAACCAACAGGTGAAAGCATCATTGAAACTCAAGCTATCTCCACCAATCCTAACCTAAAGTGCCCTGACTGTTAGGATCCTGTCCGCAGGGACCTTCAGTGATCTTGCTTAGGGAAACATGAAAGTGAAATAGCTCAGAAGAGGCATTTTATGATTAGTGTTTTTCCTGCTCCATCTGATAAATACAAAATGCTAAAGTTTGTAATATTAATTTGAATTAAATTTATCATATAGTAATTCAATTATTATTATTTCACAGTGTAGTTACATTATTTGTAGCACAACGATTGTCATTCTAATTTATGATTGATGAAGGTGGAGGGAAGTCCTTGATAATCATTAAATTATATAACTGACTACTATATACAGTATATCGAATTAAATTTTGTCTCACAGACTTACACACAGTTTGTTATAAACAGGGGAAGCAACAGATGCTAAGTCTGGGCCTATCAGTGTTGGAGATGGGGATATTGCAGCCACTAGCAACTGTGTTACTGGGGGTCCTCGCATGTGCCACAGTCGAGGCACCAGCCAAGTTTCCTCCTGTGAACCATCTGTTGCGCGCATATCATGTACGTAATCTCTTAAGTTCAGCTGTGTTGAAATTCCTAGAGTTTGATTTGTTTATTTAAATTATTTAAAGTTAAGCAGACTGTATATTTAAGGGACTGTATGTTTAATTAATATTCATTTGGAAACTTCCTATGCACACAACAAAAATGGTGTGTTAGTGCACTAATGCTGAATCAACCTGTTAAAATATTCATTTTTTTATAACCTCAACAATAACTAATCAATAATAGCCATAGGGTTAGTGATCTAACTACGTAAGTTAAATGGAAACAGGAATCTTAGCTGTAAAGTTGATTTAGGTAAAGGAACATCAGACGACGCTCTCGTGAATTGGGTATATCGTCGTCTCGTGGGAGGTAGCCTCACGTCCACGTGAAACCAGTAAATCTGAGACGGCTGGACCCAGTCGTTGAGCACCACTCTGTGGAATTAATACACTGTAGCTCATGCAGCACTAACATTTCCCTGATAAATTTTCATTAAATAACTAACCCTGTAGTTTGACCTACACTCACTTTGGTATTTTAGATCTCCTACTGCATAACTGGTTGGTTAATCTCTTATCTAGGTTATGTGGCCACCTTTACCTAATATCGAGTTATATACCGACCGGATACACTCTGTAGTGATGTGTGGAGCTAGCAACAAAGTCTGGGAGGTCTAATGCAACGGATGCTCCCAATATTCGACAATGATAACGGCTGGCTCTGGTGGGATCAGATGGAGAATGTATGGAAATGTGTGTTCTCGTGAGGGGATCTCTTGCGACTCTGCTGGCTTCTCTTTCCTTCCTTACTTTGAGCTCCGCGGTGTGTGCCAGTAAATAATTCACTCTGTTTACTATAAGTTATTCAAGGACTGGATTAAGTTAACGTCAATTTTCACACTAATAATTTACTATAAAATCCAGAGAATAATTTCTTTTGTTCTTACCACTGGATCACAAAGTTTGTTTATTTACGAAACGTGACTTTATTTCTAACTATTATTTCAGGGAGGCAACCATTTACTGGGGGATGGAAATGCGCCCTTATTCTTGGTAATTCTAATCTATTCCTAATTTAAATAGCAAATATTAATGGAATCAACATGCAGCTTCAGTTTAATGAAGGTTAAATAAGATTCGTCAACACCTGTTGCCGGCTGGCTGACGCAACCGTCCGCCATCAACAGGAGGAGACTTTTGGCTTTTCCCTGGATTCGAATATTATCAGTAATTTTAATTTCTTAACACAACGTATTGCTTGCTATGCTAGGAATTGGTGAAACAATATTGGCATAACGCATTCTAACGTATAATGCTAGGGGGTTAGTAACAGTATCTTGGCATAACGTATTTATTGTATAATGCTGGGGTTAGTAGCATTAATATCTAGGCATAACATATTTATCATATAATGCCGGTATTTAATACTTGGGGTGTCGGAAATTTCATTAATTTCATCACATTAATTACATGCAGGTAATTAATGTGGTTTAGTAATGAGATGGTTCAAAAGATGAGAGATACAGTATCACTGATAAGATAAAAATGCTGCCATTCCTTGGTATAAGGAATGCCAGTACTGTTCTTGGTAGTAGCTGACAGAATGTGAACAGGTTTGGTGCCAGGGATTAAGCAGTGCTGTGAGAGAGATAACAATACAGTATCATTCACTGATTTAGTGCAGTCATTTGTTGTCTTTGGTCATTGACTCGGTTAAGTAGTATTTAATTGTTGCAAGAACTGGCCTATACAAGATAAAATTAGGTTGATTATTAATCTGCATTTTCTAATGCCCAATAATTTATAAATTTCTAATTATTTACCTGTGAGAAATCCCAATCAGTATTATTATTATTATTACTTGATATTTACCGTTTATAAACAAGTAGTGTGCACGGCTTTCCTTATCATTTTATCAGTAGCAGTGCATCTTAATATCTCTCGGGTTAGAAATGAATCAGTTTTAAGGTTATCTGATGATCACCATAAGGATTGTGTGTACGTACCATATAGTTTATAAAAACATAAATAAACAAGCCAAAAGTCTTTTGTCTATTACAAATAATTTTACAAATCCTCCCATTTAATTTCAACCATCAACTTGGAATTCTGGTCACAAATTGAACTGTGGGGGACACAGGGACTCCTGGAACCATAATAATAATATTTTAATAATAATAATAATAATCTATATAAATACTGTAATGGAAATGTTCATTTGTGCATAACCGCTAATCTCCGAAAGTTCTTCAACGATTGCTTTGAAATTTTCACACAACGTTCCATTCACATCCGAGCAGGTTTTTATATACATACTATATAGATGTCATGTCTGGAATGGTAAAAATGTGCTTTTTCTGAAAAACTGTGTTTTTCTTGTTTTTCATGCGAGGGAAATCTTCGAAACCTCTTTACCGATTGCTTTGAAATTTTGACACATTGCTGCATTCGAATAGGCGCGTCTTTTTATATATCTACTATATACATGCCTCACCTGTGACAGGAAAAAACATCCTTTTTTTTTAAAAACAACGCCATCTGTTGGACATAAGAGCAACACACGCTGTAATCTCCAAAAGTTCTTCACCGATTGCTTTGAATTTTTGACACAACGTTGCATTCGAATAGGCGTGTCTTTTTATATATTGTATGCAGGCGATGAGTCACAATAACGTGGCTGAAGTATGTTGACCAGACCACACACTAAAAGTTAAAGGGACGACGACGTTTCGGTCCGTCCTGGACCATTCTCAAGTCGATTTATATATTGTACTTACTATATAGATGCCACCCCGTAAAAACATGCGTTTTTGAAAAACAGCGCCATCTGTTCCACATAATAGCAAATATTATATAAACAAATAGCCTTGTAGACCTCCTATCCTTTAGCATAACTTCACACAATAAACATGAAGCATTAATTACAATTATTAAATCTTAAGTTGAATATACCATCAACATAAAGAATAATATACAAATGAGGTGAAGAGTGAAACATTCTGGTTTTGTACCTCCTTACTTCCTTCTGAAGACTCCTGGGCAGCAAGGCAGAGTGGCAGGATGTGGTAACATTCATTACCGCTGGTGGTCCTGACTAAACTACCAGCCACCAGATGACTTACTCCCAACACTGGTGTCTTTGTGAGGCCAGGGCCATGTAGCTTGTAACATCCTGCTATTTTCTTTGCCTTAAATGCAGGATTTTGACATTGGGCTCTCTGCTGTAGATTCTTTTGAGCACAAATGTCTCCCCTCTGCTTTCCTGTCTTCTCAGATGGTCATTGTTGGTGCTTTTGTTTGGTAATTTGGTGTGGATTTGTTTTTCATCTGTTACTGTTTTGTTGGTGCCTGGTAGTGTTTTTGTCAGATTCCAGGTAGTTTGTTTTCTTTCATCTAGGTATCAACAAACATTTGTGGCTGTCTTTCAGGTAGGGTGGTTGGACCTTTAGGGCACCATTGCTAATGTACTCTGCAGCCCCTTTTGGCTTCACTCTGCTTCTCAGGTAAGCCTTCCATTCTGAATTTCATTCTTTGGTCGCATTGACCTACAGGATTTTTATCCAAGGAAATGAGATTTTGAGTGTAGATGAAAAGCTCCCTACTGGATAAGCCACTTGGTTGCTTACATGCTTTCCTCTTTCTTTTGACTTATCCTGTGCTTCTACAGGTAAATCTGAGATGAAAGTGAGGTGGTATTCCATAGCTCATCTGTTGTCAATGTTTCACTTCTCATCTAGCTTTTCATGGGTTTTCACACAATGTTCCTGATGTCTTGGTGCAGGGTTTTTTTCCAGGTGTCAGTTGCTTTGCGCTGGCTTCAAGGTTTTTCTGACATTTGTCTTTGCAGCTCCGAGCTTGGTTGCTTTGCCTTGGCCCCAGGAAAGAGGTGGCTTTCTTAACTACAGTAATTGCATGCCTTTTTGCTACTCCTGCATCACAGATTTGCATTTCAGTTGGATGTTTGGTGCCTGGTTTGTGTTTTTTCTCCTCAGTCATCTTTGATGTTTTGCATGCCTCATTGTGGCACCAGTACCTTTTTGCCTGTGGATTTTAGGTGTTTTCCCAGCTTCTCTGGGCTCCTTGACTTGATCTACGCTAGTACGTATTTACCCTCGGCCTTTCTGTGTTATGTGGGCATTTTGAGTTGGACTGCATTTGTAGTGTGCCCATTGCTCTGTGGGAACTGCATCCTTTTCATTCCCGGCATGGTGCTCCAAATTGGTAGGGCTTTGGTTCTAGGACTTGGTCCCATTTAGGTCCAGGCCATGGTTTCCAATCCTCGGGTCCATTGTTCAGTTTTTAGGGTTCTGGGTCTTTGGTTTCCAGTACATACAACCAATTATTTTCCACCATGGATTCCTGGTGCCTTTTCTGGGATTTTATTTGCAACTAAACTGTTTCCAGTTTGTCAGCTGGAAACAGATGGGATGGGGCTCTGCCTATCCAGGGGTGGTGTTTTCTTTTCTGGACAAATTTTAATCAGTTATGGAATATTGGCTTGGCCCCAGTCTTGGGTCAGTTTGTTTTCCTCTGGAGAATGGCTTGGTATGACCAGCTGGGGGTCCATTTTTACCCTCATGCATTTGCTGCTTTGTTAGCTTTCTTTGTTCTGTCCATGGCTCTAATCAGGGCTTTGGCATCCTTGTGGATGCCAAAGTATCCTTGATGCAGTATCCTTGATGGATACTGGGGGAGCTATAGAGAGGGTCCTCCTAGAAATGAAGCATTGAATGAAATGAAACACTTTTCTGGTGGGCTCAGAGTAGCTCCCTATTCAGAGCTCACCAGTTCTGATGCCTTCTTAACTGTGGGGTGTTGGATCTTCTGCATGGGCAGCTCATGAGCGAGGTGGCAGGTTAGCAGGGATCCTGGGCATCTTGGCAACCATCTGGTGGCAGCTGTGTGCATTAGTTAGGTTATTTACCGTGCAGTAATGATCGTTTTCTTTCTTTACCTTCGATTTACAGATTTATTTGAAGTAGCCTCGTGGGTTGTCATGCCCATCTTTTCTGCTGGGTTTTCCTCACCTGGTGCAATATCCTGAGACTTGATACTACCAGTGCTTAAGTTAGCTACTTAGAACCCACCAAAAAGGGTATTTCTTTACATTCAATGTTTATAAAATTTTAATTTCAATCTATTTGATGGATATCTTATACAGTATGAGAAACCTGACCGTAAAGGATTACTGTAGACTAAGTATGCTCCAGTAACCTGTCCTCTTACAAATTACATTTGAACTTGGTCATTTGCCCGTATGGCCAAAAATGGAAGAAATTTGAGAATAAAAAATAATTGAAAATAAATTTTGAATTTTTTTTTCCAAAACAGCAAGTTAAGGGTCCTCTGGTAGGTTAGGAGGGCAGGAAGTTCTCCTAAGGGTTCAAATGGCATGAAAACCATTAATTGACAGTTTCCTCTGCTAACCTAATCGAGTAAGCCAGAGGATTCAAACCAGAAAATGGGACAGTACATCACTTTCGTGAACCGATTTTATTTCAAATTGTGTCCACTTTTGGCCATATTGGCAAACAAGCAAAAAGCGACGTAATTTTAAGAGGAAGGGTTGGCTCTAGACCCCTCATCCCAGTATTTCCTGCACCCCTATCCCTAAACATTATTTTTCCATGACCCTCAAATGGTTTAAATTAACTAGGTTCATCAGTTTTTCTCATGCCTGAAACTCTTACCTCAAATTTTGTTATGAAATATCTTTGGAACCCATTCCAATAAATAATTAAAGAGATATGGACTTGTAAGCATTTTCTAAGTTATACTTCTGGCACCACTGATTAAAATGTATTGAAACTTGCCACTTCTAAAATAAAAACAAGCCATATAATTTTCTCCAAAATGGGCTTATTAACTTTCTCAAAGCCTGAAAGAAACTGTTTCTTTCAGTAGTGATTTTCTAAGATATTTGTGTATTAACCCTGTAAAAACACTTCACTTTTAATGGAGCTATGGACCAATGTTCAGTTCTGATTGAGTAAAACTCCTCACTCTCAGAATGGAAATCAGTTACATGATCTTTATCAAACCTAACCCATTGATCTTCCCACATTCATGACTTTACTGGCTCTTCCACTGACCTACACTAAATGAGAGAGTGCGTAAGAAAATCATGAATCGGAAACAAACATGATATGGAAATTACTTAATAGTCAGGATTCGCGACAGGAAATCTAGTGGGGGGATTTGGTCTGTTGGCCAGAGGGACCAGTTATATATTGATTTAGATTTTGGAAGGTGCACTTTATACTGTAATAAAGTAATCTAAGAGATTTCCTATAAGAATTATTTACGTGTTGTCTAAATTTTAGGTCGGGACGTGTGTCACAGTCGTGGAGCCAGCACAGATGGATCAATAATGGATACTTATGGATCTCTAGCTACAGACAGCCGCAGAGGCACCTATAGTGATGCTGGAACACTGCCTATTGGTAATATTATTTAAAATGTATTTGCCAAACCTCGTGGTATTT
Organism: Procambarus clarkii; assembly: GCF_040958095.1. Taxonomy (NCBI): domain Eukaryota; kingdom Metazoa; phylum Arthropoda; class Malacostraca; order Decapoda; family Cambaridae; genus Procambarus; species Procambarus clarkii. The sequence continues at coordinate 35,130,254 of NC_091150.1, read as the reverse complement.
GTCAAGTTGTCTTTGAGGAAGGGTTGTTAACAGGAGACTGCTGACTCCTGTTAGCAGGTTGACAGCTTTCCCATCCCATAGCTCATGGTAAGCCTTACCCCCCCCCCTAGTTTCCTTGGAATATGTCCCACCAATCATTTAACAACCAGGTACCCAATAACTGGTGGGTGAAGAGAGGCATCCAGTTGAGGATTGGCGCCTAGTCAATCCTCCCTGGCCAGGATATGAACCTAGGCCAAATTGCTCATGAAGTGTAGAGTGTGTTACCACTGCACAACCATTGTTCTGTCTCTTAATCTTAATTTGATTGGTAATTCTTAATCAGTGTAATGGATGGATGATCCGTCCGTGCCCTTGCTTCCTTCCCAGGCGGGTGTTATTTGCCCTGCTCCCAGCTCCTAAATGTCTGAGGGTTTCCGGTCCTGGGCAGAATTTAGCTTGGGATGAGGCTCCGGTGGTTTCGGGGGTTGCTCCTTCTGACTCGAGAACAGAGGTTGAGTCCAAATTCCCTGCCGAAGCTTTGGAGTCGGCCCAGAAGACTCCTCTCTTTGAAGCTTTTCCCTTGGACTCTGCCTTTTCTTCAAGGGTGGTGGGGGTGTAAATGGGCTCTGCCCTGGGCTTGGGAGGGGAGAGGGGAGTCTGCTCGAGTGCTTGGGCCCCTTTTGATCGTTCCTGTGCCTTTTAAGCAGGGTTTGTTGTTGTAGGGCCGGGGGTTTTCATATCCTCCGTCCCTATACGATTTTGAATTAGGTGTGGCTACCCACCCCTGGTTCGTTTCCGGGTGCCTTTGGGTTCCTCAGACACTTCTTTCTGGAGATTTCCTTCCTCTCGAATTTCCTTTGCGGAGGCTCGGGAGGCCCTTGGTGCGTACCTCATGCGAGACCTAGTTTACGCTTCGGTAATGGATACGGCTTCTTTTGAGTTTGGTTCTTCTTCCCCATTTTGTTCCGGAGTCTTCCTGACTGGCAGACAGCCCTTAACTTTTCTTTGGGAGTGGGTTTGGCCGGACTCTCACACTTCAGTGGCGAGAGGTTTCTTCGGTGTTGCAGGCCTTTGGGAGGGAGGGGGCTCATTTTAGTTCCTGAGAGAGTGCCTCTTCACCTCTGCATTTTCCCGTGATGTCGGTCTGGAGCAGTTACATGCTCATGTTCCCTTTCTTTCAGCTGCTTTGGTGGCAGATGACCATCGAACTCGGGGTCATTTGACTTCTGTCTTGCGCTTCTTTGATCTTCATGAGCTGTCCCCGGATTGGCTTTCAGGGGGCCTTCGGCTGGTGTTCTGGTTTTGGCTGCCTTGCTGTTTGCCCTGATACTCTGGGAAGCGGTTTCTGTTTTTTGCCTCCCTGTCTCTCTTCATTCCTCTTTCCATGGAGTGGATGGTCGAAGCCAGCTCCATCCTTTGACTTTGTTGGACGTTTGGGCTCCCGGAAGTGGACCTCTTCGTGTCGGCTTGGTCCCGGCGCCTTCCAATTTATAAGGCGGTGTTCACCGACTGCAAGGCGTTCACGGTGGACGCTTTCCAGCAGGACTGGTTGAGGTGGAGGTTCCTGTACCTTCATCCCCTGGTCCAGCTGTTGCTTCAGGTTCTGACACAGCTCAAATCTTTCCAGGGGAGTGGTTCTGGCCCCAAGGTGGCCGGCCCAGCCTTGATTTCAGACGTTGCTTGCATTGTAACCAAACTCAAGGGTTTTCCGTAGCTCCGCCTCTTTCAGCAGGTCGGACCGGTGAGGTACCTTGCTGGTTTGGCTCACTCTTCCATGTTTTGTGTCTGGTTTTTCTGATGCAGGTTTATCGCCATTTGTATGGTGATCAGGTGGCTTCTCTAATGGTGTCCCGTCTGCGGTTGTCTTTTCAGCAACAGTATGCAGTCCTTTGGAGGTCCTACCACCACTTGCCTTCCCTTCATAGAGTTTCGTTGTTGTCAGTTCCGGTTGTTTTGCCTTTTCTTTCTTGGCTTTTTCTTGACCAGCATCTCGTGCTGAATACTTTCGCTTCGTATCATGCAGTGTTGGTGAAGCCGCTTCAGCTTGCTTTCGAGGTGGATGTCACTTCCGCTTCGTTCTGCAAGCGGAACAAGCGGATTTCCGTTCTGCATGAAAACAAAGTGATGTTAAATGAGGTTTATTTGCAAGTTAATCATGTAACTATAACAAGACTTTTTTATAGGTTAAGGTAAAATTCCTCTACCTCCATCTAAATCTAATACATTTATATCTGCATCATTGGTGTAAGACCCAGGCAATAATAGTTTAAATTAACATATGATAAATGCATTGTTCCATAATTGAACTTAAGATAATCAGATTTTAAAGGTTAAATGATCCTTTAGGGAGAGCTTGTAAAGCTACCTCTGGCACCGGTACAGATTGTCATCCTGGTTGGCTACACAATGCTGTCCAATAAATACAACGGTTCATAACTTAGCGAGTGGCTCAATAATCAGCTGAGAAGTGCTTTCCATTAAACTCAAACCAAGTGTTTTTTGTTTGTTTTTTAATCCCGCCTCTCAACAAATATTCCCACTTACGCACACTTGCTGAGGTAGTTACTATTCTTGTCAAACTTTTGTGATAAACCAGATGACTTTCATATCTAAAGGTAGCTGAAATATCTTGGGAAGATTCCACATAAAGTTGCTTTCTTAAAACAGGGGACTCTACAGTGGATTCAGTGATAAGAAGTGTAGATGGTGTTAGGCATAATGTGAAGTGAATACAGTATCTTCTTTATCATTATTTGAAATTTGACTTTATTACCTTTTAGGCTCAACAATAATAGAAGAGAATCCTCAAGGCTGGGACAAGGAATCTGATGAAAAGAAACTTCCTGAGAGTGAGAACTCGCATGCAAAAAATTCACAAAGATTGATCTTGTGTGGTTGTTGCAAGTCTTTCTTGAGAAGTCATCAAGAGCTTCCAGAGCACCCAACAGTGGCAGAAATTATCAAGTATTCCTTCACTTGCCCTCCTCATGGAAAAGTAAGAAAGTTTTATTGTTTGTACTAATACTGTAGCTTTTTGAGTAAGGTAGACTAATGCTAGATGCTGATCTTTTATAGCTGTCTGTAACTGATATATCCTCTCAGAGTTGTAATGTGTTTCAAAGGATGTTATTTAAGGAAGCTGTTAGTATTCCTGTTTCTTTCTAAGCAAATGTGCCTCTGTAGCTTCTCTAGCCTTTTACACTGGACTTTAGAATCAGACACTAACTGCGAGGCCCCGAGTGGCTCTCACCCAACCATGGCAAATATCTTTTCATATAGTCTAGTATAGCATAAAGGGTGCAGGAACCCTAACAGGAGCATCTCTCAATGTGTTAATGAGGTAAACATTCACTGGCAGACCCTTCAGATCATTCAAAATTTTCCGACAAAATCTTAAGGACTGAAAAATTGTCAAAACTCACTATGGATTTACAATAAAACATTCAGATGAACAATAACAACTGAACAACTACTCAGAGTGCCATAAGATGGCAGCATTATAGCACAAATGGTCTAGGAAAGAGAGGTTTAATTAACTCATCGTACACTTAATTTTTTTTTATTTATTTATATATACAAGAATTCTTACATTCTTGTAAAGCCACTAGCACACACAGTGTTTCAGGCAGGTCCTTAATCTTAATTTTCCCTGGAATATGACCTACCAATTGGTTTAACAACCAGGTTCCCTGGTTCACTGCTGGGTGAACAGAGACATGCAGTTAAGGATTGGTGCCAGGTCAATCTTCCCCAGCCAGGATATGAACCCAGGCCAAATCGCTCGTGAAGTGCGGGGTGAGTGTCTTACCACTGTGCCATGGGGACTGCTTAAGGACACACAGATCTTCGCTCAAAGGAAGTCTTGTCCCATAGCAAAGTAGTGCAGTGTGTATTTCTTTATTAAGACAGCTCACCTCTTGTCTCCATTGAATTAGTTCATGCAAAAGCTGTAGAATTAACCAAATTAAGACATGGACCTTTTTTTTTTACTGTACTGATAATGCTCACTGATCTGGATCATATGGGGCCTACCCCTCTTTGAGTTAGCCAGACATCTGGTTAGAAGTGGTCAGAAGCTCCCACATTAGACTTATACTGAGGAAACTATCTGTCTATGAGAGAGAAAATCTGTCTTCTCTCTGTCGATCCATTCAAGGTTGGAAGCCAGACACTTTGGGCTAGCCTCATCCAACTTTGCAGGGAAAAATAGTGTGGGGTATGGGATGGACATAAGCTGATTGGGATCAGCCTAAGCTCAATACTTTAAGAAATAAAAAAACCCATGCAATTTTCATGGGGTCAAGTATGAAATATACGCCGTGTTTTCCACAGTTTTTCAGTGTTTCATAATAATGAGTTACTAATAATAATAATACTGTAAAAATAATAATAATAATAATAATAAACATAATAAAGTTTCGATGAGACCCACAGAGTTGTTTCTGTGTTTCTTATGAATAGTCCTTAGTCAAGAATGTACTTTCTTCAAGAACAGCTAACTTGCACTAGCTTCTTCATTTCTTCATGTTTCTACCTATACCACTTTCACATTGCATAAATGTTATTAACCTAAGTTTTACAAGCAGCCTTTCTATTGCATGTTGCTTTAATACTTTGCAGCTGTCAGTAAAATATAGTCATAGATTGAAGATTTAGCCAAAATAATATCGAAGAGAGAGAGATCTTGCTCGCTTTGTACTCAATGCACACAACATCCCTCGGGATGCCACTTTCACCTATCTTATTTGATTTGTTTTCTTCGCAAATGTCATCATATAGTGCTTAGTCTTGGGTTTTCTGCTAGTAGAAGCCATGATTGAAACTTACAATACTGTACCTGCATTTGAAGGTAAGTGTTCAAGGATTTTTCCAAATTAAAGTGTTGAAGCCACGGATACAATAGAAATAAGTACAGAGGAACTTTGTTACTCGAATTGTTCCCAACTTGAACAATTCGGCACTCAAAAGCTGTGTTTGTACTCTGTAGTCAACCATCTGCTCAGCACTCAAACATAAACATCTGTAAGAGACGAGTCAGTCTCCCAATAGCTGTCATTCAGTGCACAAGCTCACTAAACTTCACTGTAAACTTTCTTGTGTTTTCTTGGATATTTTTTATATTACATAAATAAGTCACCATGGCACCTAAGAAAGTTAGTGATAAGAGCTAAACCAAAAAATGTTTACAACCACAATAGAGATGAAAGAAAAGAACTCGCAGCAAAATATAAAAGTAGCAGCTGTGTGTTTGTTCTTGCTACCAAGTTTTGTATGCCTAAATCTACGATCTCTATGATAGTTAGAAAAAGACAGGAGAGAGAGAGAACCCCAGAAGCACCCTTACCTGAAGTTTTATGGTATGTGACTCCCCTGCCAAACAATAACATATATCCTCTTCCTCACCACTTTCTACATACACCATTTATTCTCCTAAGTGCAAGTAAATTTTATTTTACTTGAATAAGACATTTATTTCATATATTGTACTCATGTGTATTTTCTGTGGAGAGCCACGTCGGCTCGTTGAAGCTATTCCAACTAATTTGTGCTATACAGTATTAGTTTGGAGTCATCAGTCACAGGAGTCCTTATGCCTACCGGGGTCCACAAGCCAGCACCTGGCTCCCTCAGACATGCGCAGGGAGCAATGGCCTATGAGCTCTTTACATTTAAAGTATGTAATAATTGCCATTGACCAGGAAAAGACCTAGAAAGGTAGGGAAATCAAAACAGACCACTGTCTGGTTAACCCTGTGCAATCTACATCCTAAAAGATCAAAATACAGTAACTTCCCTAGAAAGAAATCCAACACGCAACACTTGTTGCGCTGAGGGGGGCCAGGTTCTGGCTTGTGGTCCCCTGTAAGCATAAGGACTCGTGTGACTGATGAACCTAACTAACACTTTTGCGTTTTGGGTGAGTGAGCGCCAAACCACCCCAAGGTGGGCCAGGGCATTCCACGCGAGCGCGCGTAATACTGAAAAGTGTATACTCTTTTTAATTTTGTCACCTCAATTCTCATCCTAGGTTTTTCATTTTGGTATCAATGTGTTTGAAATAGAATTCCCTACAGGAGTATATGTATATAAAGTCCAAATGCCCAGCGTACCACCTGCACCAAACCGAGAAATTGGCCGCGTATTACCTGTGAGCGTGCAAGAACAATAAAATGTGTATACTCTTTTCACTTTGGTCACCTCAATTCTCATCCTAGATCTTTCATTTTGGTATCAATGTATTCGCAATAGAATTCCCTACAGGAATATATGCATATAATGTCCAAAACTGTGGCACGCCCCACCCGCAGCCAAGCCGAAAGCAGGCCATGCGTTACCCGTGAGCGAACACCTATTGGCTACACCCCCAATATCCCGCTCACAAATGTTTAGTATTTTTTCCCATTGATAACATCAGTTGTCATATTACAGCACTCATTTTGGTATCAAATTGTTTCCAATGTAATGCTTTAAATGGATATATGCATATAAGGCAACTGGAAGAACAACATTACCAATACGATGAGATAAAGTATAAACCACAATATAAAATGTATAAAAATAAATTGTACATACAATCCAATGATGCTTGTAGAGCATGACATGAGTTGAGCATTAGGTTTTATCCACTCCACCTGCTCCAGGAAAACGTTTCCTGAAGATTTTCAATCCATGTTTTATAGGTGGAGTGGGTGGTGGGCAAGCATTACTGCTTATCCACCCAGTATTGTTTCTTGCAATGGTATTTGTTGTAGCATGGTGCAGCACACAGTGGCACATCACATGACTTGCACTTATACCTGGTGTCCCTCCTTTTACTAGACTATTTGCAAACACGACACCTCAGACGGTTCTGTGTCTTTACTAGGGAATGACACAAGTTCCTAGCAGAAGCACCACTAGGAATATTCTGACTCGTCTCCTGAGTCAGATGATGAATGTATAACTGGAGGTGAAGGAAATAGTGGCCGCCTCACATCTGATAGTCCGGGTGTTGCAACATTGTCGCCAGTAGATGTGCTCTTATTGCAGCAGCAATGTACATCAGCAGCATGTGGGATGTTATCATTTTGCAGAGGCCAATTCTTAGGCTGAATGACTACTTTGTGGAAATTGAGTAATGTGAGTTTCTTTGTATCTGTTGTGTAGTAATTGTATAACACAAAAGCATTATGGATAGCCATTTGCAGAAAGTAAAACATCATTTTTTTTCGTCCACTTGTGACTTATCCGTGTGAATTGATAATATTTGATCATTTGGTCAAAGTGATCAACACCTTTCATGTGTGTGTATTGTAGTCACAGATTGCATTTAGTTTGTTTTTCAGTGACCTGTTGCAATGAAGATGTTCCGTCAGGTTTGCGTACTCGTTTCCTTTGTTCCACTTGTGTATCTGCATAGTGGCAAGTTGTGATGAGTGAAACGACTCGCTTTCTTTCCACAGAATTATAAAAGTATTGTCCTTCCGTTGGAATATAGTTTTATCTACTGGCATTTTACCCTTTGCTTGGACCTGAAGATTTTTGGTCCACCATGCAGCAATCTGATAGTACCACAGGTGTATACCTATTGTTCAAGCAGCAATTCGCTCAGTTGAACCAAGTTATAGTAGTTATCCATATATAAATGATAACCTTTGTTCTTCAGTGGTTCAATCAAGTCCATAACTGTTTCAATTGTCGTCTTCCCAATTCCTGCATACTCTTCAAAATCATAGATGTAACCAGTGTGAGATTCAGCTAGCATGTAGAGCTTTATTCCATACTTATCAGATTTATTTGAATTATAAGTCTTGAAAGCTAGACGGGCCATTATGCCGTCATCCAAACTCAAATTTTTCTGAGGAATGTATAATGTTTTGAATTTCTGTGAGAGATATTGCATGACTGTTCTAACTTTAATTAGTCTGTCTGGATTGTCTTTTGGAATGGCATTACTGTTATAAATATGAAAATTCTTTGAAATCAATTCATATAGTTTCGAAGTCATAAAATTAGTGAAACAAGGTACATGCCAAAATTTACCTGTTTGCCAGTACAGTACATTCTAATCCTTGGCAACCTCGAAATGCCCATCAAAATCGTCGGTCCTAAAAATCGGGCCATGTCTTTTACACTCACTGGTTCCCATCTATTGCTTGTGTTGGTCAAAGTAGGTGCATTGCTTTAGGTAGCATACTGTACAAGTTAGTCTCATAGACCATAAATTTCAGCAAACTTTACATAAAAAATAATTGTTCAAATCCCAGGAATGCTAGGTACAGGACAAGTCAAGCCTGGTATTCCTGTAAAACTGTCTACAAAGGGTGGAGTACTGTCAGTAGACCAGGCTTTATCAGAACTTGTTGGGATATGTGTGGTACCCGCGGTACGAGTTCCAATACCACGCTGTTTACATGTGGCAGTATGAACATCATAATCCTCACTCCCCCTCACTTTCAATTTCATCATCTTCTGCTGTTTCCATTTAAATGAATTCACTATCTTAATCCCTATCACTATTTGCACTTCCTATATCAGATAAATCATCACATATAGCCTAGAATTTTGAGGGTGTGTTTCTCACTCTACTGTACATTTGGTGTACAATACTTAGCTTCTCTCTCCCAAGTGTTTCTTTCACTACTTTCTTCCTGGAATGGCTCTGTTCTTGATCACTATCCATCTTGGAGTAAATGCAGAGAGTTTTTAAAGTCACAGTAAGAAATATAGCTGAGGAAAATAGCCGGAACGTTCACACATTTGGGACGCGAGGGGAGGCAGGAGCGGTCAGTAGCATGGGGACGATAACAATTGGCCTACCTCCTGGGTCGCACTGCTTCGGTGCCACATGGGCCATCATGGAAAATGGGAAGACGTTGGTGCCAATTTTAAAACCAGTCCCCCAAAAATCGGATAAAAACCTGAATTATAGCAAATTTTTAAATTTTTGACGCCATACTGCGTCGTCCCCGCACAAAAGTTCTAATATAGCACATATCAGTTTGGATAGCTTCAGGGAGCCTCTGGGGGCTCACCCAGAAAATGGCATTTCATTGCATTCAACCCTGGTTTTTTGTGGTCTGGAATGGATTAGTCCAGTTTACATTATTCTCTATGGGAAAAATTATTTGGTACTCAAACAGATTGGCACTTAAGTGGCCTTCTGGACCCAATTAAGTTTGTGTAACGAGGTTCCAGTGAACTTGAGTTGCATACTATTTGCCAAAATGAAGTTGATTTGGCTGAATTGTGCAGATTAGATGCAGATGAAGCACTTACAAAGCATAGTACTGTACTCTCAGGAGAGAAAACAAGAATGGTATAAAATAATATATACATGGAAGATACTTGAAGACCAGGTACCAAATTTGCACAGTATGTTGTTGTTGCTAAAGATTCGCTACCTGGAACAAAAAGTTCCAAGTAACACGGGCTATGGTGAGCCCGTAGAATAACAACATGCTGGAATGAAAGATATGTAAGGAAATGCAGAATAGAGTCGGTGAAGAGTAGAGGTGCCATAGGCACAATCACAAAGCACTGTCTGAACATCAGGGGCCCACAGCTGTTCAACACCCTCCCAGCAAGCATTAGATATATTGCTGGAACAATGGTGGATGTATTCAAGAGGCAATGAGAGAAATTCTTGCAAGAAATGCCGGACCAACCAGGCTGTAGTGGTTATGTGGACCTGCGGGTTGCTCCAAGCTACAGCCTGTTGGACCAAGTTATCATGTCGAGCCTAGCCTCTGACTTGACTTGGGGAGTAGAACTCTCAGAACCCTCTCCAGGTATGCACCAGGTATGCACTGGGTATGCACCTAAGATGACTGGTAGCAAACTAGGCTTCTCTCATTGTCTTGCTGCTCCTTTGCTACACCTTTACTGGACATTTTTGTTCAAACAAATGAAATGAGAAATAGGTTTATATGAGAAAAACTGTACTCTGAAGAGTGTGTGGCTAATTGTACCTTATATAAAATTAAGGTGAATGTAGTGAATGCACAAATAATAGAGGCATTAGACTACTAAGTGCAGTTGGCAATATATGGCAGCTTAATGATTAAAAGGGTATCAGAAATATGTGAGCATTTAGGTAGTAATGAACAAGGTGGTTTCTGTTGTGTAAGATGTATGGATAAGATATTTGCACTGAGACATCTAGTGGAGGAAGCATGCATAAACTATTATAAAGAGTTTATGCTATTTTTCGATATGGAGGAAGCATATGATAAAATTATGAAAGCAATGATCATGTATGGAGTTGCTAAAATGTTATTAAATTGTGTCAAACATTTTAATGCAGGACATATAATGTGTGCCACTTGTGTCATATGTGGATAGTTTGGTATTAATGTGGGCATATACTTAAGTTGTGCAGTGTTGTTATGGTTGTTCAGTGTATATTCTGTATAGAGTCATGTTATCTTGAGGTTATCTTGAGTTGATTTCGGGGCTTTAGTGTCCCCGCGGCCCGGTCCTTGACCAGGCCTCCACCCCCAGGAAGCAGCCCGTGACAGCTGACTAACACCCAGGTACCTATTTACTGCTAGGTAACAGGGGTATTCAGGGTGAAAGAAACTTTGCCCATTTGTTTCTGCCTCGTGCGGGAATCGAACCCGCGCCACAGAATTACGAGTCCTGCGCGCTATCCACCAGGCTACGAGGCCCCCCTCGTAGACCATGAGGAAGACCAAAAAAAAAAAAAGGAAATGCTGGGAAATTCATGTATGATGGGAATAAATGGAGTAAGCATGTGATGATGTGCATGATGCTGTTATTCTAGCAGAAAATGATAGATGCATATTTATATTGATTAGTTGAATGTTTTGTTGACATGTGTGACAAAAGACTGCTAAAAGTGAATATAGATTAAATTTATGTAATGGCGATGGAGAGAAAGAAACTTGTTGTGAAATATGAGAAATGGAAAGTCCTACAGGTGGTCATTCGGTGTAAATATGGTAAAGCTGGTATGGATCAACAACAAAATTTATTGGGTTTTCTGGAGGCAACGATTCTGAATAAATCAGGTTGGTCAGTATTCCATTTTGTAGCATTTGCCCATTGGCTGTATTGTACAGTAAATAGAATTCAGGGAGGACGCAAAAGAAAAATTTGCTTTCAATGGGGTAAATCTCTCGCTACCTGCATGTAGGTTTTTACTCCTCATGCATACAGGGTGTTACCTGTCCAACCAATAAAAGATAAAATAATATCTTGTTTATTAAACCTATAGAATAATAGAAAGGAAATGGCAAATATACAGTATTCAGCATAATAAAAATCTGCAGTACAGTATTTAATTAACATAACTACTCTTTAATATTTTTTGTTTGCTTTCATTTTTTAAATAAGTTCTTATGATACTTTTTAGTGATAACCAAACCACACACATCAGAGGATGGAGAAACAAGGACATTTCAGTCCATTGTGAACCATTATCAAGTTGTGTCTGAGGACCGAAATGACAAATATATAGATTGGGTTGAAACGTTGTTATTTTTTCATCTTCTGATGTGTGATTTGGTCATCGTATCTTCAGCCATGTTATTGTGACTTATCATCTGCATGATGTTCTTAGCATTCATGAATTTAATCATTAATGAGGGGAAACCCTTTTATATTGCAGTAAGGGGACAAAATATCACTTGCATTTGTTTATTAGTAAATATCTGCCTTTTCTTGCATATGCTATTCTTGAATCAGCAGATATTGAAAAGAAAATTCAGTAACACCAAATAAGATATGTTATGGAGGGATAAAAATCTATTGTTGTAGTGTTCTTTATTTTTACTTTTTCATCTACTCTGATCTGGATTAGCACGTCTTTGACAACTTAAATAACGTCGACCATTTCCCCATTATCTTATTACTCGATAATTTGTCTCTACCTCTCCCTTTTCCCCAATGGCATTTTGACAGGGCAGACTGGAAACTTGACAACCTTACCCTATTTTCACTGCACATAGCACTGTCCTGTTTCTAGATTCTTGCTATTAACCTTACTTAACTGGCATCTTACGTCACTGATATTAGTCTTCACCCGACACCGTATGTCACCAATATGTGTGTCACCAAGGTGCCTTCACCCGGCACCTTGCATCACCCAGCACCTTGTATCACCCGGCACTTTGCATCACCCGGCACCTTGCATCACCCAGCACCTTGTATCACCCGGTACCTTGCATCACCCAGCACCTTTTATCACCCCTCATTTTGTGTCATTCGGCACCACTCATCTTCCCACATTACCCGGTACCTCTCTTCACATCACACCTCGCATCATCCAACATCTTGCATCACCTTGCTTCACCAGGTACAGTATCTATCTCCACCCAATACATGTCAACCTGCATCTTGCATCACAAGGCATCTCTTGTCACCAGGCATCTCTTGTCACCAGGCATCACTCGACATCTTGTGTCACACAACACCTTGCATCACCTAATACCTCTGTCACCCAGCACCTCATATCACCAGGCACCTTGTGTCACCCTGCACCTCGTGTCACCTAGAACTTTACATCACTCGGAACCTCAAGTCACACGGCACCTCACACCTAATGTCACTACATTAGTTAGTGACTAATTAGACTATTAGTTATAATTATATATAGTTAGTGTGTAGTCTGTACCAAGCTACAGAGATGGTACAAATACAAATGAGACAAACTCTTGCTTTGTGTTAATTACGTTGTTTATAACATCCATTGTAAATATAATGCACAGCAAAGATGTCAGTCTCATCTGTATGGATACTGTCTCACATAGGTGTTGTGCAGCATGATGATACAGACAAGGCAGCTAGAGCCACATGTGATTAGCCTGAAACTGAGTTATATTGAGGCATTCCAAATCTGTTATAAAAGTTGCAATACTTCAGGAAACTAAGGATGACAGAAAAGTCAATGATGCTCAAAAGGGCAATAAGCATGCATATAAAGAATTACGATATGTTTAGAAAATGAGAACTATATGTATGGGCAGCACAAAGCATCCATTAGACAGTGTGACATTGTAATTACTGTACCAGAATTATGTTGGAATATCAATATCTATGGCAGGTGGATGCATGTGATGAATCCCCCAATGGTGAACATTCCAATTTTAAATTATGTGAACAAAAGCTAGGATATACTCTCCAACACTATATCTGTGATTGTCGTGTAAATGGTATACAAAATGGTATGAAGTACTTTGAGCTCTGTAACTACTTACACTCATGAATATTGGAAGATATTCCTGTGCTCTGCCTAGATCTTGCTAGTGCAGGCTAATAGATTAGACTCGCATTTCACGTTCTCTCCTAATTGCATGTGTGTGTGTGTGTAACCATCCTGCAAGATATTACATGAATGAATAGCTAGCTTTTGAACTACACTCTGTAATCCTTCATATAAAATAGTGTAGCTTATTAAAAAAATCCTGCATCACCATGCATCACTTCAAACTTCCTGCCCACGCCAAATCATCACCCACCCCAAACCATCGCCCACGCCAAATCGTCACCCATCCCAAACCATCGCCCACACCATCCACCATCTCGCACCTCCTGTCACACACACCAACCATCACCTAGCCATCCATCACCCAGTAGCTTCCATTACCATGGCACCTCCCATAACCTGTGCTAACCATCGCCCACACCATCCATCACCCTGCACCTCATGTTACCACCACCCATGCCAAAACCACTCCAGCTGTCATTTCAACCTGTCCTAAGGTTTCCCAATGTCAAGAAACTGTTGTACTAAAATGCCCTATGTCAATTTTGTAAGCTGCTACCATTTCCTAGTATAATACTACAATTTTTGGCCTTAGTTAAACTATACGTCAAAATGCGATATTCTACAGTATTAGGATGGGTTGGTCATTTGATGAAATCTCAACTCACGATGTATGAAATGGCAAACCATCTTATTACAAAAGAAGAAATATTTGAAGTTCTAGCACTGTATCCATGTTTTGTTTCTAGTAGAAAAATGGAATGTGTGAGATTAATGTATAAACTGTTTAGTGTGAAGACTAATAATAAGCAGCTTCTATGATCCTTTAATATCTAATATATAAATTAACAAATGGTCTACTCCTCAATGTATAATAATAGTTTGTAGATATATAGATGGTACATTCTAATATTAGCTGTAATTTGACGTACCGTAATTGTTAATGTAAAAATCTCTGCCGAGGTCTGATTAAGACCTTTAGTGCCCTCTGTAATCCTTTTTTGTTATCACTCAGGATCAGTATGAGGTGTATAATACTACCAATCACAGGATGAGTATGGGGTGTATAATACTACCAATCACAGGATCAGTATGGGGTACATAATAAACTACTGTTACATTAATTAAGTTCCTGCAATTATACCCAGCTGATTGGCTGCTAAGTAGTTTGCTGCTAACATAAAAAAAAGGTCACATTTGAGATTAATGTGTTTAAACATGATCAAAGTCAAAATCCAAAAGTAAAACAAATAAGTTAATTTAAGAACAAATCCACAAAGGCCATGATGAGGGTTCGAATCTCATCTCGGCCCTTGTGGATTTGTTCATTTGATGCATCGCGCTATTGTGATTTCTGTGTGTAAGTTAATTTAATATAACAAATAAAACTTAACACTTGCAATACTACCACGTGTGCAATCTGTCTTGCACACGCAAACTATTTTATTAAAATATAAATTTTAGTCAAATATTATTTTTAGTAAAATAAAATGTTTACTAAAATATACATTATATACTAAAAATATTTTAGTAAAATAAAAATGAATCAAAAAATCTTAAAACATAAATTATAACTCAATGACTCAGACAAAAAAATAACAATGTACAGAACAATACAAAGTTAGATTACCAAAACACACAAATCTTACCAAACTGCCAGAGCGGTTTATCAACACCAGTGGAGTTTACCCTTCACCAACAAGTGCCCAAAATCGACAATATTGGGAGTTTGTTGTCACTTGACATCACCTCTCCCGGTTTGGTGCCTTCTTTTTGATAATTACTTACTTGACATCACCTCACTGGACATCCTCGAGTGTGGGTGGCGTGACCCCAAACTTCTTGTCTCGGTAGTTACATGGTGAGCCATAGCAAAGGCAGATACACAATACACCAGTGAACACATGATAGTGAAGACTATAATGGTATAATAAAGGTCATTTACAGGACTTGGCAAGGGTACTGTATATATGAGGCCCTAAGTTGATGTAAGAGATGGTAGACTGCTAGGGGGGGGGACTAAAAGCTGAACACACTGGGTTATTATGTGACACTACTCACAGGATGAATATGAGGTGCAGAAACAGGATAAGTATAGAGTAAACAAACTACCACTCACAGGATGGGGTGCACAATAAATAACCACTCGCAGGATGAGTATGTGGTGCACAAACTACTTGCAGGATGAGCATGGGGTGTACAAATCACCGTTTACAAAATGAGTATAGGGTGCACAATAAACCACCATTCACAAGATGAGTATAGAGTGCACAATAAACCAATGCTCACAGGATGAGTATGAGTTGCACAATAAACTACTACTACCAGGATGAGTATGGGGTGCACAATAAACTACCGCTCACAGGATGAGTGTGGGGTGCACAATAATTACTGCTCAAAGGATGAGTATGGGGTGCACAATAATTACTGCTCACAGGATGAGTATGGGGTGCACAACAAAATACCGTTCATAGGATGAGTATGGGGTGCACGATAAATCACTACTCACAGGATGAGTATGGGGTGCACAATAAACCACCGCTCACAGGACGAGTATGGAGTGCACAATAAACCACCGCTCACAGGATGAGTATGGGGTGCACAATAAACCACCACTCACAGGATGAGTATGGGGTGTACAATAAACCACTCACAGGATGAGTATGGGGTGCACAATAAACCACCACTCACAGGATGAGTATGGGGTGCACAATAAACCATCGCTCACAGGATGAGTATGGGGTGCACAATAAACCACCACTCACAGGACGAGTATGGGGTGCACAATAAACCACCGCTCACAGGACGAGTATGGGGTGCACAATAAACCACCGCTCACAGGACGAGTATGGGGTGCACAATAAACCACCCCTCACAGGATGAGTATGGGGTGCACAATAAACCACCGCTTACAGGACGAGTATGGGGTGCACAATAAACCACCGCTCACAGGATGAGTATGGGGTGCACAATAAACCACCGCTCACAGGACGAGTATGGGGTGCACAATAAACCACCCCTCACAGGATGAGTATGGGGTGCACAATAAACCACCGCTTACAGGACGAGTATGGGGTGCACAATAAACCACCGCTCACAGGATGAGTATGGGGTGCACAATAAACCACCGCTCACAGGACGAGTATGGGGTGCACAATAAACCACCGCTCACAGGACGAGTATGGGGTGCACAATAAACCACCGCTCACAGGATGAGTATGGGGTGCACAATAAACCACCGCTCACAGGATGAGTATGGGGTGCACAATAAATCACCGCTCACAGGACGAGTATGGGGTGCACAATAAACCACCGCTCACAGGACGAGTATGGGGTGCACAATAAACCACCTCTCACAGGATGAGTATGGGGTGCACAATAAGCCACCGTTCACAGGACGAGTATGGGGTGCACAATAAGCCACCGCTCACAGGACGAGTATGGGGTGCACAATAAACCACCGCTCACAGGACGAGTATGGGGTGCACAATAAAGTAACCGTCTCTGGCGGGAACAATACAAAACGTCGGCCGCCTCACGTACACACTCGTGCCACCGCATCCCTCTTTAACTAAGTATAAAATATGTGGTGCCAAGTTGGTGGGTGGCGGTGGCGAGTCCAGGAAGTTTTATCATCAGAGACCATGCTTTACATCACGCTCAAGTACGTTTATTGAGACAATAAAATACATCTCAAAGGTATAGAATAGCTTAGGCTATTTCTACCCCTCCCCTGTCTTTTTTTTCTTGGGGGGGGGGGAGTAAAGAGGATGGAGAGGCATAGGTGAAGGGAAAGTTTAGAAGTGGGATATTCAGTGAGAGGTATGAAAGTAGTCGGGCTGTCCGCCTTGCTGACACGATGTGTGGGTGTTGGCAGCTAAGCTTGCTCTCTTGTCAGGGAGCTGTGAGTGTGTGAGAGGTTCTTCACGCGTGTTTCAGCTGTTGTTTTAGGTTCAGCTACTCTGAACAAAAAGCTCCAAGTAGCGCGGGCTATGGTGAGCCCGTAGTGGACTGGCACAGGAGCGGGGCTGTAGCTGTGTGTGTTTCAGCATATATTCATCTATAGACATCCATATATGTGTTTCAGCATATATGGATGTCTATAGATGAATACCGTGTAGCATTCATATATATACACACACACTCCGATGCTTCCATAGTTGATTGACAGTTGAGAGGCGGGACCAAAGAGCCAGAGCTCAAACCCCGCAAACACAACTAGGTGAGTGCAACTAGGTGAACTAAGTGAATACATATGTTCTGTTTAAGGCTATTTATTTTATTATTAATATATATATATATATATATATATATATATATATATATATATATATATATATATATATATATATATATATATATATATGTCGTACCTAGTAGCCAGAACGCACTTCTCAGCCTACTATGCAAGGCCAAATTTGCCTAATAAGCCAAGTTTTCCAGAATTAATATATTTTCTCTAATTTTTTTCTTAAAAAATGATAAAGCTACCCATTTCTTTATGTATGAGGTCAATTTTTTTTTATTGGAGTTAAAATTAACGTAGATATATGACCGAACCTAACCAACCCTACCTAACCTAACCTAACCTATCTCTATAGGTTAGGTTAGGTTAGGTAGCCGAAAAAGTTAGGTTAGGTTAGGTTAGGTAGGTTAGGTAGTCGAAAAACAATTAATTCATGAAAACTTGGCTTATTAGGCAAATTTGCCCTTGCATAGTAGGCTGAGAAGTACGTTCTGGCTATTAGGTACGACATATATATATATATATATATATATATATATATATATATATATATATATATATATATATATATATATATATATATATATATATATATATATATAATCATACACAGTTTTTCAAGTATTGGTGGGGAGGGATTTCTGGGCAGTATTTCATCTGGGAATTATGTACTGTGGGGCTGGGTTTTCATCTAGTAAATCGAGGCTCTTGGGCCACCAGCTGTGGGAGTGGGGCGTCTCATCTTGGGCCACCAGCTGTGGGAGTGGGTCGTCTCATCTTGGGCCACCAGCTGTGGGAGTGGGGCGTCTCATCTTAGCTGTGGGAGCGGGGCGTCTCATCTTGGGCCACCAGCTGTGGGAGTGGGTCGTCTCATCTTGGGCCACCAGCTGTGGGAGTGGGGCGTCTCATCTTGGGCCACCAGCTGTGGGAGCGGGGCGTCTCATCTTAGCTGTGGGAGCGGGGCGTCTCATCTTGGGCCACCAGCTGTGGGAGTGGGTCGTCTCATCTTGGGCCACCAGCTGTGGGAGTGGGGCGTCTCATCTTGGGCCACCAGCTGTGGGAGTGGGTCGTCTCATCTTGGGCCACCAGCTGTGGGAGTGGGGCGTCTCATCTTGGGCCACCAGCTGTGGGAGTGGGGCGCCTCATCTTAGGCTACTAGCTGTGAGAGCGGGGCGTCTCATCTTGGAGTAATCTGTCTAACATTGGGTCCTCTAACATTTATTTATTTATTTATTTATTTATTTATTTATTTATTTATTTATTTATTTATTTATATACAAGAAGGTACATTGGGTTTGTGAGAATACATAGCATAGTACAGTAATTACACTCTTGTAAAGCCACTAGTACGCGCAGCGTTTCGGGCAGGTCCTTAATCTAACAGATAATTTTAAGTAGGTAAATTCTATCAAAATTAATAAAATGATAAGAAATACATTACAAGAAAAAAAATGAGATGAGAGAGATTAGTAAGTATATTAAAGCACATTGGTATATTAAAGCTCTGATTGATTACATTGACAGCTTGATTTCGATGGTGTTCCACACCCTGATGGCTTGGTGCTGCAGTCTGATGTTTAGTGGCTGTATATCCAGGCGTTCATGGAGCTCCTGGATTGTCTGACCACGTTTCACATCTTATCCTACCGACCAACCCGTCCGTCAACTTGCCCCATCCCCCCCCCCCCTACCCATCCCTCCTTCCCTCCCTAAACCCCCACTCTCCTTTACTGAAACCTCACCCTCCCTCCCTGAACCCCCCCTCCCCCCGATCATATTCATTTATAGAATTCATTATGATAGTGTGGTATCGTTGGTGATTGTGACACACCATCCCAAGATCAACACACACATAATAATTCAACCTGTAATAATTCTGAACGTGTGCGCGAAGGCTAGGCTAGGAAGACTGGCCAAAAGCTGAGACTTGCTGTAAGCCAATCTGAGATTTACAGCATCAGTAAACCAACCCACTTGTTGTATAAATCAGACGGCATGGTAGTACGTTTGAACGGTGCTTGGTAAAGTTTTTTTTCAGTTGGTTTAATATTCCCCCATATAGATATACGGTGAACGGTAATTTAAAAGGTTGTGCACACACAACTGGCTCAGAAATCGAATCTCAACATTTGTATAGCGAAGCCATTTGCAGTTGTGATTTTCTATTTTAACATACACATCAACAATCTTTTCACAGTTAATCATGCTAACAAATGTGACCCGAGTTTAATTTAAATTATTTAAAGAAAAGCCCTTACATGAAAAACATCTTCATAAAGTCTACTTTATGAAGTAGTAGTGAAGTAGTCTATTTCTACATAAAGTCTAACGTTTGTGTTAACATTTCGATAAGAAATATGGTGACGTGTATGTAGTCGACTCCTGGAAACTTTGCAAAGCCCTGCCGAGAGGACCACGGGCGTCATCCATGTACCACACTTGTTTTACCCCTTCGTCTACACCTCCAGCCACACTCCCCTCAACATGTCTTCCCCTCGGCCGCCCCCACTCCCACACGCTCGATGTCATCTCTCACACACCCAACCACTCACGTTACTAATCTCATGGAAACAACAATCACTTTATTAACTCTCGTGTTCTTGAGGATATCCTCAAAATGCATCCCAAATTTGCTAGTGCAGGCTACTGATCACATGGTCCTGTATGACTACCATCCTGTGTGAGGGGGGGGGGATCAGCATAAATGCATATGTACCTAAATGTGTTAATTAAAAAAAAAACGCATGTCACTAGAACCTTCTACCCAGCCACACTACACTCCCTCACTTGCCCACCCTGCACAGTGCATATGAATAACGGAAATTGCAGGTCTTGTGAACGATACGAGGCAGCTCATATTTATCTACCAAAACACATGTATATATATATATATATATATATATATATATATATATATATAATATATATTATATATATATATATATATATATATTATATATATATATATATATATAATATATATTATATATATATATAATATATATTATATATATATATATAATATATATTATATATATATATATATATATTATATATATATATATATATATATATATATATATATATATATATATATATATATATATATATGTCGTACCTAGTAGCCAGAACACACTTTTCAGCCTACTATGCAAGGCCCGATTTGCCTAATAAGCCAAGTTTTCCTGAATTAATATATTTTCTCAAATTTTTTTCTTATGAAATGATAAAGCTACCCATTTCATTATGCATGAGGTCAATTTTTTTTATTGGAGTTAAAATTAACGCAGATATATGACCGAACCTAACCAACCCTACCTAACCTAACCTAACCCATCTTTATAGGTTAGGTTAGGTTAGGTAGCCGAAAAAGTTAGGTTAGGTTGGGTTAGGTAGGTTAGGTAATCGAAAAACAATTAATTCATGAAAACTTGGCTTATTGAGCAAATCGGGCCATGCATAGTAGGCTGAGAAGTGAGTTCTGGCTACTAGGTACGACATATATATATATATATATATATATATATATATATATATATACATATATATATGAGTTTTCAGTTGCATATTGTCCTGGGGACCATTCAGCCTTGTTCGCATTTGTGTTCCTCACGTGTGCCCCAAAGAATGAGGTGATTTGGTAAAATGCTATGCCCAAGATTACTATCCGAGTGCCGGCGGTGGGGTTGGTTCAAATAGCCTCGGCTATCACCTCATTTTGTCCGGTCGTGATGGTCAAGTGGATTAAGGCGTCTTGTACATACCAGTTGCGTTGCTCCTGGGAGTATGGGTTCGAGTCACTTCTGGGATGTGAGTTTTCAGTTGCATATTGTCCCGGGGACCATTCAGGCTTGTTCGCATTTGTGTTCCTCACGTGTGCCCCAAAGAATGAGGTGATTTGGTAAAATGCTATGCCCAAGATTACTATCCGAGTGCCGGCGGTGGGGTGGTTCAAATAGCCTCGGCTATCACCTCATTTTGTCCGGTCGTGATGGTCAAGTGGATTAAGGTGTCTTGTACATACCAGTTGCATTGCTCCTGGGAGTATGGGTTCGAGTCACTTCTGGGGTGTGAGTTTTCAGTTGCATATTGTCCTGGGGACCATTCAAGCTTGTTCACATTTGTGTTCCTCACGTGTGCCCCAAAGAATGAGGTGATTTGGTAAAATGCTATGCCCAAGATTAATATCCGAGTGCCGGCGGTGGGGTGGTTCAAATAGCCTCGGCTATCACCTCATTTTGTCCGGTCGTGATGGTCAAGTGGATTAAGGTGTCTTGTACATACCAGTTGCGTTGCTCCTGGGAGTATGGGTTCGAGTCACTTCTGGGGTGTGAGTTTTCAGTTGCATATTGTCCTGGGGACCATTCAGGCTTGTTCGCATTTGTGTTCCTCACGTGTGCCCCAAAGAATGAGGTGATTTGGTAAAATGCTATGCCCAAGATTACTATCCGAGTGCCGGCGGTGGGGTGGTTCAAATAGCCTCGGCTATCACCTCATTTTGTCCGGTCGTGATGGTCAAGTGGATTAAGGCGTCTTGTACATACCAGTTGCGTTGCTCCTGGGAGTATGGGTTCGAGTCACTTCTGGGGTGTGAGTTTTCAGTTGCATATTGTCCTGGGGACCATTCAGGCTTGTTCGCATTTGTGTTCCTCACGTGTGCCCCAAAGAATGAGGTGATTTGGTAAAATGCTATGCCCAAGATTACTATCCGAGTGCCGGCGGTGGGGTGGTTCAAATAGCCTCGGCTATCGCCTCATTTTGTCCGGTCGTGATGGTCAAGTGGATTAAGGCGTCTTGTACATACCAGTTGCGTTGCTCCTGGGAGTATGGGTTCGAGTCACTTCTGGGGTGTGAGTTTTCAGTTGCATATTGTCCTGGGACCATTCAGGCTTGTTCGCATTTGTGTTCCTCACGTGTGCCCCAAAGAATGAGGTGATTTGGTAAAATGCTATGCCCAAGATTACTATCCGAGTGCCGGCGGTGGGGTAGTTCAAATAGCCTCGGCTATCACCTCATTTCGTCCGGTCGTGATGGTCAAGTGGATTAAGGCGTCTTGTACATACCAGTTGCGTTGCTCCTGGGAGTATGGGTTCGAGTCACTTCTGGGGTGTGAGTTTTCAGTTGCATATTGTCCTGGGGACCATTCAGGCTTGTTCGCATTTGTGTTCCTCACATGTGCCCCAAAGAATGAGGTGATTTGGTAAAATGCTATGCCCAAGATTACTATCCGAGTGCCGGCGGTGGGGTGGTTCAAATAGCCTCGGCTATCACCTCATTTTGTCCGGTCGTGATGGTCAAGTGGATTAAGGCGTCTTGTACATACCAGTTGCGTTGCTCCTGGGAGTATGGGTTCGAGTCACTTCTGGGGTGTGAGTTTTCAGTTGCATATTGTCCTGGGGACCATTCAGGCTTGTTCGCATATATATATATATATATATATATATATATATATATATATATATATATATATATATATATATATATATATATATATATATATATCAAACCTACGCTTGGTATAATCAGGTTTCCACCATGGCGGCACTCGGCATCCTCTTCTACATATCAGGTACCCTATTGTTCTTTTGGGTTCAGTCTCGTCCAACTCACAATTGCTTCATGCTCCCTCCCGCGCTGATAACCTCAATATTCCTTGGTCATACCCCTTCACCGACCTCCACACCTTGGTCATGTCACCCCCAATCTTCCCCACCCGACATTTTTTCGTCCATATCAAAATTTCAGTATTTTTTCTCAATTTATTGCCCGCCACATTTTTATATTGTATACAAATTTACAAACATAACCAACCTCCATCCCTTGCACACTCTATGCCCACCACGCATTCCTTCTACCCATCCACAAACCCTAAGAGTGCGCATTTGCTTATACAACCCTAAGAGTGCGCATTTGCTTATACAACCCTAAGAGTGCGCATTTGCTTATACAACGCTAAGAGTGCGCATTTGCTTATACAACCCATCTTCCTGAAATGACTACTTTTTGTAACTATGTGGTCGATCTTACCAATACGTGGTAGTGGAGCCACTTTTTATACTAGCTTTTAGAGTCCGGAATATAGTTAAAAGGCAAACTTAAATATTCCTAGACCAAGTATAACACACATGTACTCTATTAGGCCTCGGATAGCGTGTACAGTATTAGGCTTAGGATGGTTTGGTTGCGTTTTTATTAGCAACAAACAAAAACTTGTCCAGTTTGTCCAAATTCAGCACTACAAAAGTCTACTTTTTGGTGGTCCATCACGACATATTTGTACTTTCGAACATATCGTTACTGTAAGTACTGTAACGTATATTTACGTGTACGTGCTTTGGTGATAAACAAATATTTTTTTCTACAATTATTTAGTATAATCTTGGGTTATAGCAGTCGGTTTGTTGACAATGTAGTGCAGTGTCGTAGTAGCTGAGACGAAGCCTGGAGAAGGCCAGAGAGCTGAGTGAGGGCTGGAGTAGAGATCTCGTATACGGGATGAGCGTGTAGAGCGTGGCGCTCTGAATTTATGCGGAGTTGAAGAGCTCGAATGCGGGACGAAAATGTGGAAGCTTGATACGGCCGGAATCTGGCTGTCTGCTCTGTGTGGAGTGTCTTGTGAAGGAAGGAACTGGACTCGTCGAGTGTTACAGTGTTACTAGTGAATGTTGAAGATGTGTGGTGTCTCTCAAGCCTCTGAGTTGATGATGATTCTGTTGTTGTTGTTGTTTTAGACTTAGCTACTCGGAACAAAAAAAAAAGTTCCAGGTAGCACAGCCTATGATAGTGTGCTCGTAGTGGACTTACAAGCAGTCCACTACAGACTTATTATCCATTCCAATGGAAAATAATAAGGGTTCACCATACCCACTCCTTATATACAAGGAGTGGCGCTGAGGATGATGATTAATTGATTGATGAAGATTAAGCCACCCAAGAGGTGGCACGGGCATGAATAGCCCGTAGGTGGTAGGTCATGTTTATTAGAGTGAATGTGATCTTGGGTTGTGAAAGATCGAAAAGCCGTATCTTGTCAAGCACAAGACTAAATTGGAGAAGGTTGAGAGGTATGCCACTAGACGAGTACCCGAGCTGAGAGGAATGAGCTACGTGGAGAGACTTCGGGAAATAAACCTCACGTTGCTGGAAGACAGAAGAATTAGGGGAGACATGATCTCCATATACAAGTTTCTCAGAGGAATTGATAGGGTGGATAAAGAAAGTTTATTTAACACAGGCGGAAATTGAGTACTCAAATGAGCCATAGAGGAAACCTCTCAAGGGGGGAAGTTTAAGTTAGATGGTCAACCATGTAACTTCCTATGTACAATGTTCCCAAATTATCGTTAATAAGAAAACACCCGTTAGCTGACTGCTGACTTGCCGAGTCTAGTGAGGAATTCGTAGAGATAAACGAGGCACAAGAACTGAGGGCGCAAGCAACATACACTGGAAAGGAAAGCTTATTAGAAGGTCAGTTGCAAGGAAAGCATGTCAGAGGGTCACTTGCTAACTTGACCTATAACTGAACCGGTGTGAATGACCATTACAACCTGTGTTGATCCTAAAGTTGCCTCCGATAACACCCGCTGGTCGTCCTCGGTCCTTAATCTTGCTCATATCAATGACCCCCCCCTCTCTCTCTCTTATGTTGACCCATCTTTTGACCCATGATTGATGAAGATTATGCCACCCAAGAGGTGGCACGGGCATGAATAGCACGTAAGACCCATGATTGGCTGAAGAGGGCTTTTAGTACATACTTCCACCTCATTTGCCAAGCTGACCATCTACCAAGTTCGGAAGAGATATTAATTGTAATTAGTTACACACTTGGGAAGAAATATTAATTGTAATTAGTGAACCAAGAATTAGTGTAGGACTTCTAGAAATATGGAACACTTAGAGATAGCTTATTTAGAATTAACAGACCCATCACATTATCTGAACATAAGGTAATGAGAATATAGAGCAAGTATATTACTATTTATTATACTTGCTACATACTTACGACTTATGGGCTATTCATGCCCGTGCCACCTCTTGGGTGGCTTAATCTTTATCAATCAGTCTCTGCTACAGTACTTTCATTTTAGGAGGATGGGCTTGGTTGTAGGTTACCAACGCATAGGTCTACAACAAGACTGATATAAAAAAATCACTATGGGGATAGGTTAAGAAAACTCAATTTAACTATCCTTAAAGGTTCAGGATCAGAGGAGTTATGATTACAAGATACAAGACACAAGGACTGAAGAACAAATTTAATGAAGGTACACCTGTGGAAGTTGTAACCACATACGAATCAAAGTTGTAAGAAAAATACGGGTCCGTCTAATTACCACAATCTACCACAAACTACACAAACTTCAGAAAGCTTCCTGGCAATACGTTAGTAATGAATAAATATGATATATTAAGTTAGGCTGACCTAACCTAACCTAACCTATCCTAACCTAACCTAACCTAACCTAACCTATCCTAACTTAACCAAACCTAACCTAACCTAACCTAACCTAACCGAAGCTTGGATCGTCGACTTGATTTGGCGTTACCAGCTTTTTATTTTCGTCTAATTTCTTTATAAAAAGATACTTTTTCAGATTAAAATTATGTTTTTTCGTGTTGTACATTCAGCACCAACATTATAATGAGTAAATATATCATATTTATTCATTACTAACGTATTGCCAGGAAGCTTTCTGAAGTTTGTGTAGTTTGTGGTAGCTTGTGGTAATTAGACGGACCGAAAAATACTCGTATACAATATGGGTAACCACAAGTGGTATACAGTGGGGATAAAGCTATGTAGTGGAAGCCATCTACATATGTACTTTAAGAACAAACACGATAAGATGTATTGGAACGTTGGGGGGGACAAGTACACAGATAGATAGATACGGATAGGTATTTGTGTTTTAATAAATACGGCATTTCAATTTTTTCTGTTGTCTGAGATATGTTTGACAAAACTACGTTGTTGATCCAAATTTGCAACGTACCTCGGAAAGAGATGAAAACATATTTGTACAGCGTCTAATTGGGCGACATACAACCTTGGGGAACATCTATAAATACCTGTTATTGCCGTAATGTGGCTAGCTAGGGTATATATTCATGCTATTATCATAATGTGGCTAGCTAATGGATGGAGAATACACCCCCTGCTGCCGCCGTCTGCCCGGATACACGCTGAAACCACGGTTCCTAGGCTTTGTTTACACAACGATTTTGAGAAAACACACTGTGGCAACAGTTCACGATAAGCACGCGATAAGGGCTGCCATATAGTGGCGACCGGCGGCAGCATCTAGTCTCCCATGGATGTGGACAGTGCCTCTGAGAACGGCAAGGTAGTCGCGTACCTCATGACTGATCTGGGATTCTGCAGCATCCCATTTATCCTGTCCCCCCGCCCCCTCCTCCATCATCTGCGCCGACAGTTACCAAAAAAACATCTCGGGACCTCAGTCAAGGGCAGCGAGGTTTACAATAAATGTAATTTCAATGAGCTTCAGAGAATTAATAACTGTTATTTAGAAGTGTATGGTTTTAATTGTAGAGGGATTAACAATTTACTATTTATTATTTCCATTGTATTCAATTTGTGTGTATTTTCTCCCAAATAAATAAATGACCATAGTCTTGCCCGAAACGCCGTGTGTATTAGCGGCTTTAAGCATATTATATACTAGCTCTATCTAGTAATCCAACATTGTACGTGTAACAATAACTGAAGCGACCATACGAGTCATAAATACCCATACACCGCCTAACTAAAACAGAAACAAGTAACACTAAGCTGGCCAGCCAGAGGCTTAGGGTCCGCGCAGGAATTCCCCTGCAAAATAAATAAATAAATAAATACGCATATACTTTGACCTAAATAAAAAAATATATATTTATATTATTTATTTATAGTCCGTTTTTCTTGATTCTGTATTATAGATAAGGAGAGGAAGTTGTTACGCGACTAGTATATCTGTAGTGTACATTACAGCGGAGTGACTATTATTTTGACTGGCACTGTACAATGCGGAGTGCTGACTGGTAGAGTCACTAGAGTGGTACACACTCTTACCTGCAGGCGTCTGCTGGCAGGAGTTCGCCGCCCTGCACCGCTCTCCACCACCCAGACTGCTTCACTAAGCACTTCGCCACCAAAACACCCGGGTGTCAAGGAATGCGTGTAGCAAGTTGAGAGGTCTAACTTCACTTAAGTTCATTGTCGCACCATCGCCCACACACGATATGGATCCAATGGAAATTATAAGTGAAAGCAAGAAGTGTCTGCCGGAGGACTCGAAGGTGCTGCTTTCCAATAGAAAACTTCCCATTGTGAACATTCAGGTAACTTTGAAGACCTATTCTCTCGGATTATCTCAAAACCATTATGAAGAATGTTTTTATTTTATTTGTATAATTAAAGGTATAAAGGGTTGCTAACAAGGATTTTTAGTGATTGGTAGTTTCTCACAGAGCCCGAGTATAACACGTGGTGATGCATTACATAATTACGCCAGCCTAGCAGTCTTGAACTGGAGTCTCCTCATCCCCGCCCTCACCCCCCTGTTAATTGAAACTGAAATTTAAATAACTTTATTGAAGTAAAATACCCACAAAGTGATGAGATAGCTCAAGCTATTCTCACCCTGTTCAGTACAACGTGTTCATACATATATAGACACATCACAAACAATAAACATATTACCGAACATTCCGAGTGATAAACATATACATTTCTTCATTTACAAGATTGTGGCTTTACAAGATTGTAAATACTGTACTATGCTATGTATTCTCACAAACCCAATGTACCTTCTTGTATATAAATAAATAAATAAATAAATAAATAAATAAGTAAATTTACACATGTATGTTACCAGACGTACTCTTATGACTATGTCTATTGTAAATTGTCTAATATACCTTCAGACAATTCAACAAAAGGTTACAGTCTTGGTGCACAATTCTTATACCTCTCCAGAATATCATCAACCTTTCCGTTGTGACACATCCAGGCTATTTGTTCAGGAACAGTCCTTACCTCACTGTTTTTATATACATTAATGCAATCTGTTATGTAATCTGCACCTTGACGTTCACAGGCACGATAATGCATAGATTTAATTACCCCTCTGACCGTTTTTATCTCGTAACAGCGATCAATTAAATTTATCGCTGATAAATTTAAATAAATTAACTTTGTCGAGCATTATCAGCCACGCACTGCGGGCGCTGTCCTTGGGTTCAGGAGCGCCATGTTGAATCTCGCGCCAAGGAGCGATGCATCATGTGATGTGCTGTTATCCCCTGCGTCTGCTGTATCCTATACGAATTATACTCTCAACTATATAACCACAACCTAGTTCATATTAATTGGTAGTGATAATTTGAATGGTAAAAATAACAGTAGTAATTTAATAATTACAGGGATCGTTAAAAATACTAATAGTAAGGAAGATGAAGGAAGGACCCAATATGTCTTTAAACTTGCACATTATTGGGTCTTTCCTTTATTTATTTATTTATTTATTTATATACAAGAAGGTACATTGGGTTTGTGAGAATACATAGCATGGTATTTACAATCTTGTAAAGCCACCAGTACGTGCAGCTTTTCGGGCAGAGACCGAAAGTTTTTAAGACCCTTCACCTTCATTCAAGCACTACGACATTGTAGTAAGTTTCGTCACTAATAGTAATACTGTACTTCGAAAATATATCAATAACATAAAATATTTATATAATAATATTAGATATATTTATAGTATATAATCCAGACTGTCTATACGGCCATTCTACATAATCACCCAAGAACAATAATGGCGTGTGCGCCTGGCAGTCATGGGGCATTAGCCTCTGAATATGCTATACTATAGCCTATACTAAGGATATGTAAATAGACTGTTGATATATGTGTTAATAGACTATAATTAGTGTCTTCACAGCTATAAATTTACCTAACTAAAGGAATAGTTAACGGGGTCCAGTTCTCGAACATGTCTTGACTTTCAATCAACACTCACGTCATGGGTGTAGTTAGTTTAGTTCACTTATTATGCACCCCATACCCATCTTGTGGGTGGTAGTGGAAAGGGTTACAGAGGCACATAATGGGCTCAGGGACTGAAACCCACAATTCATTTAGCTAAGCACGTTTCAGTCTTGATGAGCTAGTTACAAAATTCAACGCACATCGTCACATCATCAGTGGGCTCGAGACCGACCACAAGTACAGTTTCTAAATTAAACAACTGACATATGAGGAGAGCTATAGCATAATAATAGGTTAGGTTTATTTAATAGGTTTATCTTGAGGTGATTTCGGGGCTTAGCGTCCCCGCGGCCCGGTCCTCGACCAGGCCTCCTTTTTGTTACACATCCCCAAGAAGCAGCCCGTAGCAGCTGTCTAACTCCCAGGTACCTATTTACTGCTAGGTGAACAGGTCGGTCGAGCGGACAGCACGCTGGACTTGTGATCCTGTGGTCCTATGTTCGATCCCGGGCGCCGGCGAGAAACAATGGGCAGTTTCTTTCACCCTATGCCCCTGTTACCTAGCAGTAAAATAGGTACCTGGGTGTTAGTCAGCTGTCACAGGCTGCTTCCTTGGGGTGGAGGCCTGGTCGAGGACCGGGCCGCGGGGACACTAAAAGCCCCAAAATCATCTCAAGATAACCTCAAGATAACAGGATCATCAGGGTGAAAGAAACTCTACCTATTTGTTTCCGCCTCCGCCGGGGATCGAACCCGGAACCTTAGGACTACGAATCCCGAGCACTGTCCACTCAGCCGTCAGACCCGTCAAAACCATACTGGTTTTCAGAGCTATCTTGAGGTTATCTTGAGATGATTTCGGGGCTTTTAGTGTCCCCGCGGCCCGGTCCTCGACCAGGCCTCCACCCCCAGGAAGCAGCCCGTGACAGCTGACTAACACCCAGGTACCTAATTACTGCTAAGTAACAGGGGCATAGGGTGAAAGAAACTCTGCCCATTGTTTCTCGCCGGCGCCTGGGATCGAACCCAGTACCACAGGATCACAAGTCCCGCGTGCTGTCCGCTCGGCCGACCGGCTCCCTAGTGTCACGATTGATATGTTTGTCCTGCACACCGCCCCCCATCTAGTGGGCAGCGGTGGATAAGTTACAATCACTTAGTTACTACCTACAGTTAGCAAACTGGGGATATTTGGCTAAGATTTCTGGTAGCAGATCATTTTGGATTATTATTATTATTAACATCTTTATTGACAAAATTAATTACAATTTTGCCTAATCTGAGGATTTCAATTAAGCCTTATTAAAATGA
Organism: Procambarus clarkii; assembly: GCF_040958095.1. Classification (NCBI taxonomy): domain Eukaryota; kingdom Metazoa; phylum Arthropoda; class Malacostraca; order Decapoda; family Cambaridae; genus Procambarus; species Procambarus clarkii. The sequence continues at coordinate 35,099,513 of NC_091150.1, read as the reverse complement.
GGATAATGCTGGTATTCACTGTCACGCAGGACAGAGGGTCATACACAACACAATAGGTCTAAACTGTAGGCTGAAGCACATATATATCATGGTTACAATCAATGTTTTAATGTATGGATACGTGAAAACAACTTTCTATTGTGCACTGCCACACAAGGGCAGGGATGGGTTCATAAGTGATGCAGCTTAGAAGTAATATAAATAAAATTGTTCTTCATTCTTTAAAATGGACAAACAAATTTTGGATAAAGGATGTCGTCCAGAACACATGAGTTAATAAAATAGTTACACAGTTGGTGGTACAAGAGGCCAGGAGGTCTAAAGTCTTTTACGGTTTCACATTCAACAATATAGTGTTCTAGTGAATGCATTAAAGGTTTATCACAGAGTTTACAATCTGAGTATTCTGGTAGTGGCTCAGCTTCTTCCTTATCTGAGGCACTTCCTTAGTGCCTCAGCTTCTTGATTTTGTGAGAGACTAGACCATTGAGCTAGGAGCATGTCAGCATATTCTGCAGGAGTATGATGAAGCTGAACTGTGGCTGAAGGGTTGGAAATGTTTTTTAATTTGTTTCACATTTCCGATAATGTTGTAGTTCTATTGATACCTTGTAGGAATTGTTCCCCATATGTGTCCTTAACGTGACCCTTAAGCTCGCGAAAATCTCTGTTGGCATTGAGGAATGCTAGCAAATTGTCAGGTGTTTTGTCTCGTTTATAACAGTCGGCAGCTGAAGCACTTTAGCTCTGCAATAATAATAGATCCTCTGTCCATGAGGAAGAACGAGTGTTCTTTTTTTTCCTTGATTTAACCCAGGTATCATAATAACTGGTAATGATACTGACAAGATCATTGTAAAAATGATACACTGATACAGGCCGAGAATAATTTTGTTGACACAGTTTACATTTGGTCAGGTCTACATCAGCAGATAATGAGAATTCCCAGAGATACTTGTAACAGAGTCTACTAACCCGAGCAGTAGTAACATTTAGAAATCTGCTGATTTTATTGGATGATATAGACGTGTGACTCCTCTTGCATGATAGTATGATGATAGATGGAATTACTGGTGTCAATTTCACTTTCCCTCAGATCTACATGATTTTGTTGAACTCCTTGGTGTACTATTGCTCTCAGCTTATTGACACTCCAAGGTTATACTCAATTTCTCTTTTAAAGGCAGATGGCTTGAAAAATTGCAGAACGAAGCCTTGAGGATAGTCCATGGGTTCCCTCGTACCACAAAGATACTTAACATGAGAAAGGAACTTAATATTCCGAGCGGTGTTGATCGTGATACTGAAATTAACTGTTAAAATGGTATAAAAATGCTTAGGCTAGATCACCCTTGATGGGTTTATGGTACGTGCATCGTGATCCTAATTTTCCTCAGAATACGACCCGCCAAATTCTTTAATTAACAACCAGGTAACCATTCACTGCACCCCTGGGTGATTGGCGACAAGTAAATCCTCCCTGGCTAGGATACGAACCTAGGCCAAAGCGGTCACGAAACGCCAGGAGATTTTATTCACCTAGTAGTGCTTGCGGGGGTTGAGCTTTGGCTCCTTGGTCCCGCCTCTCAACTGTCAATCAACTGGTGTACAGATTCCTGAGCCTACTGGGCTCTATCATATCTATATTTGAAACTGTGTATGGAGTCACATCAGCACTACTGCACATCAGCACTACTGCACATCAACACTACTGCACATTAGCACTACTGCACATTAACACTACTGCACATTAGCACTACTGCACATTAGCACTACTGCACATTAGCACTACTGCACATTAACACTACTGCACATCAACACTACTGCACATTAGCACTACTGCACATTAGCACTACTGCACATTAGCACTACTGCACATTAGCACTACTGCACATTAGCACTACTGCACATTAGCACTACTGCACATTAGCACTACTGCACATTAGCACTACTGCACATTAGCACTACTGCACATTAGCACTACTGCACATCAGCACTACTGCACATCAGCACTACTGCACATCAACACTACTACACATCAGCACTACTGCACATTAGCACTACTGCACATTAACACTACTGCACATCAACACTACTACACATCAGCACTACTGCACATTAGCACTACTGCACATTAACACTACTGCACATCAACACTACTGCACATCAGCACTACTGCACATCAGCACTACTGCACATCAGCAGTACTACATCACATACACAATGATTACACAAGCCTAAACTCACACTTTATCTTTTTTATATTGTACTCCATATACCTGAACAGTACTATTTATAATCCATGTACACATTACAGCACCCTCTACTCATTACACTGCCTTACAGTCAGTGTACCCACAGTATTCATTACATGACAGCTCACATTCGGAAACATGCTAACTCAGGGATTCCTCTCTTGATTGCCTTTGATCAAAACATTTGGCTATTTCAGTGATGCATACTGTATCTGAAACCATGCAGTCCCTAGATTAGGCTGTATCTATCATGCATACAATGCCAGGTCTGTAGTTTAAGGCTTTTTAGGTGCCCCCTCAATACAGTACTTCAAATGTGTAACTAATAATTGTAGCTTGGAATACAGTATTCTCCGTACATTGTTGAGGTCAGTAGTTTTCACCTTGAAATGTAGCTGTTAATGCAGTATATATAATCTATGACAGTAGATGATTTCTGTTAGGAGGTTAGTGATTCCTGGGGAGCAGCAGATTTAGAGGTTAATTGTGTTGCATTAATGCACTGAGTACTGTATATAGTACTGTACAGTACACTATATAGAAATCTTGGGATGACCTCTCTTACATTGAACATGAATTAAAATTACATAGATGTCTTTATATTCTGAAATCCAACTATAATTTATTTGTATTTTTGTATTAATACAAAATACTCTTTCACTCATTTTTTTCTTTCTATATTTTAACAGGTGGGGGATTGTTTGTTCTGGGTGGTGGCAGGCTTGGCGCTCTGGTGTTGCCTCATCTCCATTACCGGGGACTTGGCTCTTCCTGGTGGCAACTTCTTCAGCCTCCTTGTGCTTTATGTGACAGCAATGTTGGCTGGCAAGTTTACCGGCTTTATGGGCTTGCCACCTTTACTCGGTAGCCTTGTGGTGGGCATATTGTTTAGCAGTGTACCAGGGCTAAATGCTGTCGGACGTAATATTGATGTCTATTGGTCGGCAGCATTGAGGTAAGATTTTTATTTGACTAATATGTGAAACATTAAATATGTTACAATATAAACATTATATAAATAATATTCATCTGACACATTTATAGCATTAGTTATGTTTCTTAAAAATGGTGTGTATTTTTTCCCCATTCTAAATGTGCAGTGTTAGTGTTATATTTCCAGATAGGGCAATGTTGTACATTACAGGAATACTCTACTATTCATTAAATTAGTGTGTATGTGTTTTGAGTGGGTAAGGTAACGGCGAAGAGTCGCAACCGGACATAATACATGATGATGTCCGGTTGCGGACATCATCAACCCCCTACAACCTGGGGTTTTAGGGGGAAGCTGCGCGGACGAGCGACGTGATGGCATGGTGTGATGTTTGCCTGTTGCCTGTTTGCTTGTTTCCTTGGTAATTGAGGGAGTTCTACCTCTCTGTTTAGCTTTCGTTTGCATTTTTCTTACCATGTGGGGTCTGTTTTGTTATGCCTACCTTTCTGGGTGCCTGACCCCAGTCATTGGCAGATAAGGTAAACCCCACAACCACAGGGTTTTTTTCCAGGGTCATTGCTCCCTGTGCCTCTCTGAAGGGGGCCAGGTTCTGGCTCATGGTCCCCAGTTGGCAGAACTCCATTGACTAAAGCCCTGGTCTAATGTATCACATATTAGTCTGATAACTCCAGGGAGCCTCCAGGCTTATCCAGAAAATGGCATTTCATTACATTCAACACTGGTTTTTTAGATCCAGATATATAATCAACCTAACTTTCTTATTCCTGTAAAATTTCTGTGGCTCTATCATAAAATCTAAGTAGATTTTGAACATAGGATCTTCGTGTTTGAAAGCTATAATATAGGGTATCTGTCTGTTCTATCATTTCTCTCCAGGTAGTCTACTCATTAAGTTTTAAAATTTTGTTATAATGTTTTGACTAAAATGCTTGTCAGTGATATGGGTCTGTAATTTAAAGGGTCTTCTTATCTACCATATTTGTAGATTTGGGACTATGTTTGCCTTTATCCTTTTGTCTGCTAAGATGTCTGAAATATTAATAGATGCGGAATGACTAGCTCAGGTGTACATTCTTTCAGAACCTAAGGTGAAACTTCATCTGGGCCAACTGCTTTGTTTCTTCCTAGCTCCTTGAGTATCTTTTCTTCCTCAAATTGAGACACCTTCATATACTTCATGGTGTTCTGAAGTTGACACTGTGTGGTTCTCTGAGAACCTCATTTCCTTTGGTCCCATTCACTATCTTGCTGTAACTTGGTCTCTTCTTCCTGCTCTGGCCTCACATATTGTTACTGCCTTGATGCATTTCCTCTCTGCCTTTCACAGTGTCCTTGTGCTTTTCCTCCCTGATACTTATAAATGTCCTGTCATCTTTACTCATGTGCTGGTCAATTTACTCCCAGCTGTATCTTCTTCCAGCCTCTCAGCCTTTGTTTATATGTCAGTACAGTGCAGTACACCATATACTTCACCAAATGGTTTCTTCTTTTTATGCCAGTCTCTTGGTTGCTTCTATTTCCTACATTTTTGTTCCATCTTCCTTGGACATGCCTGGGTGGCCTGGGAAACCAGTGAGGGATTACAAGTGTTTCTGCTGGCACTTGTAGAGGTGGGGTCTACCATTGGTAGCGGGAGGGATTGTAGCCGTTTGCTCAGCCATGTTGTTAGCAGAGTGGGAATTAATGTTATTTTATTCAAATTCTCACCTGGAGAGGAGAGGGAAAGCAGGAGGGTTATTGTATCTGATGTTCATTCTTTTGTATAATGTTGAGTTGATGCTTAGTTGGTGGCTCAAGATAAGATGGCTTACTCTCCTGCTTCCGTAACAACATGACCAGACTATTCTAAAAGTTACTGGTCATGGTGTGTGAAGAAGATATTAGAGCCTGGTGGACAGAATATGTGTGTGTGTGTGTGTGTATTCACTTAGTTGTATTCACCTAGTTGTGCTTGCAGGGGTTGAGCTCTGCTCTTTCGGCCCGCCTCTCAACTGTCAATCAACTGTTTCTAATTACTGCTACTTTTTTTTTTTCTCTCCCACACCACACACACACACACGCACACACGTGCACACACACACACACCAGGAAGCAGCCCGTGACAACTGACTAACTCCCAGGTACCTATTTACTGCTAGGTAACAGGGGCATAGGGTTAAAGAAACTGCCCATTGTTTCTCGCCGGCACCTGGGATCGAACCCGAGACCACAGGATTACATGTCCAGTGTACTGTCCGCTTGGCCACCGGCCCCATGTGTGTAATTACCTAAATGTAGTTACAGGATGAGAGCTACGCTCGTGGTGTCCCGTCTTCCCAGCACTCTTTGTCACATGCGAAAGTGAATTTTCTTATATTTCTTCAGCATCTGTGTTTAGCTAGTTTAAATCTATGATATCTTGTTCTTGAAGTTCTAAGTCTCAGGAAATCATCCCTTTCGATTTTATCAATTCCTATTACTATTTTGTATGTAGTGATCCAATCACCTCTTTTTCTTCTGTCTTCTAGTTTTGGCATATTTAATGCCTCTAACCTCTCCTCGTAGCTCTTGCCCTTCAGTTCTGGGAGCCACTTAGTAGCATGTCTTTGTACCTTTTCCAGTTTGTTGATGTGCTTCTTAAGATATGGGCACCACACAACCGTTGCATATTCTAGCTTTGGCCTAGAATGGTGACGTTCGGGCACAAGGGTTTTGGAGGTTGAACAGGGTCCTAGCTGCCCATTACCTCGTTAATGTTCCTGGCCCTAGTCGGGCGTGTGTCACTTGGGTCGCAGGTCACAGCCAGCCAATCGAATTGACTGATGCCATGGTATATCATCCCGATAAGCTCCGGGGAGCCTCCGGGACTCACCCAGAAAATGGTGTTTCATTACTTTCAACGTTGCTTTTTTCATATTATAAAATATATCTTTCAAAACCGTTTTACTTAGTTGCAGAAAGTTTCATTCATCTAAGAATTTCAACTTAAGTATTAAAATGTCATTATCTTTTTGCAGGAACTTTGCCCTTATTGTTATTTTAATACGTGCTGGATTAGGACTAGATCCTGTTGCCTTAAAGAAACTAAGCTGTACTGTGCTGCGATTGGCTTTCCTTCCTTGTTTAGTAGAAGCAACATCTACGGGCATTGCATCCAAGTTCTTACTCGGTCTTCCATGGAGTTGGAGTATTATGCTTGGGTAAGTTGGTAAGTTTTAGCATTTACACATTTCAATGTTCATACAGTGTTTAGTATTTCTAATGAATTTTAGCTTCCTATTTCTGCAGTGCAGGATGAGGATTTAAAGGACATTTTCGAGAAAAATAAATGTCTGGACACACTTCACGATTTTTTATAATTTTTCTTGATACCTATATCTTAAAACTACTTGATGTGTTTTTCCATTGATAGATGTTATTAGTTACTTTTTTAAATATAATTTGTCGGTGAAGCATCTCTATACTTAATCAAAACATTATTTTTTTATATTTACTTTGTCTATTGCCATTATGATTTCTCAATTGTAATTGATGACTGGCCTGGTTGGATTCACTTGAATGTGATTTTGTACAGCAAACCCTTGCTGTTCACAGGGATATCCCAGTGAAGTAAGTGAATTATCAGGGGAAAGTGCCAAACTATTACGACTATATAGCACTATATATAACACGGATAAGGATTTGGGATGGGACGGGGAAAAGGAATGGTGCCCAACCACTTGGGCTGGACAGTAGAGCGACAGTCTCGCTTCATGCAGGTCGGCATGAAGCGAGACCCCGACTCTCCCAATCTTTAATCCCCGACTGTCAAAGTGGTTGGGCACCATTCCTTTCCCCCGTCCCATCCCAAATCTTTATCCTGATCCATCCCAAGTTCTATATAATCATAATGGCTTGGCTCTTTTCCCTGATAAATGCCTCCCCTTCACTGGGATATGTTTGTAAAATGCCCACCAATAAGCCCACCTTAGGCTCGGCTACAAGTACCTCTAGGAGTTTGTAACATCTGCTGATGTAGATTTGACTAAATGTAAACTTTGTCAAGAGAACTATTCACATACTTTGCGTCATTATACAATGGATTGTGGAAAAATTGCGGTATTCAAGAAATAACATCATCAATGGTGTCCAAGAAATGTGTAAGTACTTTATTCATAATAATGTACTGCCAGGAATCTTAGCGAAGTATTCAAAATTTGCATACTATAGGTAATGCATGCATGACTGTAAAGTTGCCACCCAGTTGGGTGGGTGTAGAGCAAGACTAGTAACTGTGTGAATCACCATATAGGTTAAAGCCTTGTATAGAGACAGTTGTGAGCCTCTTGTTGAATCACAAGATTATTGATTTATATATGTATTTGTGAACCTGGATATATATATATATATATATATATATATATATATAATATATATATATAAAACATATATATATATATATATAAAACATATATATATCATTTATCTAGTTTTTATCTTTCGGTTCCATCAAAAGTCGTTTCTTTTATTTCTGTACTTGACATAATTTTCCCTGTTGTAGCTCCTATTCTTTTCAGTGGGTCTGTACAAACCCAAGGTCTTAAGAGCATTTGTATGTAGCTGTAGTACCAGAGCCTTAAGCACCATAGAGTTAATTAGCACCACACAGGAAGGGCATTTCATTTCATTATGTCTTGAAATAATTAACCAATTTGTCTTATTATTATACCAATAATATCTGTATTCCAGGTTTATTGTTTCAGCAGTTTCACCAGCAGTGGTGGTTCCGAGCTTATTAAAGTTAAGTGATCGAGGTTATGGGGTGGAGCAAGGAATCCCAACTTTGATCATTGCAGCCGCTAGCATTGATGATGTTTTGGCAATTACTGGCTTCAGTGTCATGTTAGGACTGACATTTGCTGAGGGTTAGTTTGAATTATTTTGCACAATGTTATAATACTTTTCAATTTACAAAGCAATTGTTTGAAATAAATTTGTACTGTTGATGACCAGACCACACACTAGAAGTTGAAGAGACGACGACGTTTCGGTCCGTCCTGGACCATTCTCAAGTCGATTGTGAGACCATTCACAATCGACTTGAGAATGGTCCAGGACGGACCGAAACGTCGTCGTCTCTTCAATTTCTAGTGTGTGGTCTGGTCATCATACTTCAGCCACGTTATTGTGACTCATCGCCTGCAAATTTGTACTGTATTTTGTTAAAAAATGGCTGGATCATTATTACATACTGTACTCAAAAATAAACAAATATCTATTTTAGGCTGTACATATTAGGCTGTTACATGTTGGCCAGAATTGCCACAACCTGTTCATTTATTTGTCCTTTCCACAAAGTTTTCTGGTGTATGCTTAATTGCATCATGAGTATTTTGTGCATATAAGAAATGAACTGTGTTTGCACATAAATAAATTTGTGTATATGGTATGTGAATTAACGAGCTACTATTTGTGTGCCAGTTACATGCCTGAATATAAAAAGAAATAAAACATTTATTAGCCATGAGAGTAATATGCTAAAATCTGGTAGATTACATTCGTTACTTTAATATATTTACTATTTCATTGCAGGTTCATTAGTTTGGACAATACTTAAAGGTCCAGTTGAGATACTTGCTGGTATTGTATATGGTATTGTCTTTGGGTTATTATGTTGGATCGTGCCTTCCAGTGACAAGAAGAGTCGAGCATTTTACAAGTTCATCATCGTTTTTATTCTTGGCTCTTTGGGCATGTTTGGGAGTCAAAAGGTAAGGCTTGTGTATGTTTTACTCTTTGTATATTAATATATATTACAAATTATCTATGAAATGCTGTGTACAATGGAGTTCTGATTGAACACTTCTTTTCCCTGCACAGATTGTCTTCAGTCTCGGATCGTGTTGTGTTGACTTTTCTTTCTTGGCTCATTCAGGACAGGCATCTTATGCCGAATACTGTCGCCTCGTATCGTGTGGTGCTGGTGGAGCTGCTCCAGCTTAGGTTCGGGGTCACTTCGGCTCTGTTTCGCAAGCTTTCTCGTGCCTTTTTCCACCTCTGGCCTGCTCATGCACCGCCTGAGCCGTCCTGGTCTTTAGACCAGTTGCTCTCCTTTCTTTCTTCCACTCAGTTTGTGGTGGCCCGTTCAGTCCAAGGCTGTTTTCAGAAACCTTTGTTCTTGTTGGCTTTGGCTTCTGGGGGTCCGGTCAGAGAGCTTCATGCTCTCCTCCGAAGTAGAGACTTTTGTTCTTTTAGTCTAGGTGGATGTTTTATTTGTTTGCAGCCGTCTTCTTCTTTTCTGACGAAGAACGAGACGGCAGGCTTCCGGAGGGGTCTGTGGGTCATTGATGCTTGATTTGTCAGGCCGGGGGTGTATCATGTTTTGTGTCCAGTTACGGCTTTACACCTTTACCTGTGCACCTCGGCTTCTGTGTCCGGGGACGCACTTTGGGTTGACCCGATTTCTCTTGTTCCCTGTTCCAGGGCTCGGGTTTCTCAGATCGCCCGCAAGGTTATCAAGTCTAGCCAGCCTGCAGTCTACCCTCGCACCCATGATGTTCGTAGGTTCGCAGCTATGGCTGCTTTGTTTGTCAATATGTCTTGGGTGGGTATTCGGGCATGAGGGTTTTGGAGATCGAACAGGGCCCTGGTTGCCCAGTATCTTTTCAGTGTACTGGGCCCTCAGAGGTCTTGTGTCGTCTTGGGCCGGCGGTTGCAGCCAGTTGTCTCATCTTCGGTATGAATTGTGTGGTGCAGCCGCCTCCCGGGTAAGTGCCTTTATTATTTCTGTTTGGGTAGTTAGCTTCAGGGAGCCGAGAAGGCTTCCCCCCACAGAAAACCAGCGTTGAATGTAATGAAACGCCATTTTCTGGGTGAGCCCCAGAGGCTCCCTGACACCCTTCCTTCCTCCCTCCCTCCGGTCGGTGGTTTTGTTTTCGTTAGCTCTGTCTCTAAACTAAGGGGAAACCCCGGGGCTCCCCCCCCTCCCCCCTCCTGGGGTATGGGGAACTGCGCGGACAAGCGGCATGCCGGGTTGATGATGTTTGCTTATTAACCTTGTTTCTTTTGGGGGAGTTCTGGCCCTCTGTTCGGTCTTGGGCTTGCAATTTTCTACCAGGTGGGGTTAGTTTTGGGATGCCTATCTTTCTGGGTGCCTAACCTAAGAGGATGGGAAGCATGGAATACTCTCAAAAACAGTGGGGTTTTCTTGGGCCATTGCTTCCTGCACCTCTCTGAGGGGGGACCAGGTTCTGGCTCATGGTCCCCAGTAGGCAGAACTCCAATTGACAAGCCCCAGACTAATAAAGCTAATGTCAGTCCAGTAGCTCCAGGGAGCCTCTGGGGCTTACCCAGAAAACGGCATTTCATTATATTCAATGCTGTTTTTTTCTGTGCAGTTATCTATAAGGCTTCAGTAGCAAGATTAATATTGCAGAACACGTGAAAAATCAGTATGCACAAAAATATTCATGTCCCTTATGTGAATCACATACTGTATTACATTCTTAGAACAATAAAACATACTGTACTATTTTTTTCTGTTATCACACACAATACACATAACTACATATTTATGCACCGTATTTGACATCACTTAGAATGTATAATACTTGTAAACTGACCAAAAAACACTTTATTATTTTGAACTGAGTAAAATGTTTCAAGTGCTCCCAAGTTCTTATTGTATGATATTTAAAGGAATTTGATGGCACCCATGGTACAGATACTTGCCTGATTGCAATACCAAATCCTTTCAGTACTTACAAAAGATATTCCTGTGGGAGTATCAATATGAACATGCTCAGATTATCCACACTTCCCCAATGAGTTTTTCACCCATGCTTCCTTCCACCACTTCATCCTCCAGTGTGTTCTTCACCCAGGGGCTCAGGAAGTAGAACTACTCCCGAAACCCTCTCCAGGTATACCCATGCTAAGTTCCACTACTTCCTCCTACAGTGTGTTCTTCACCTATACTACCTTTCACTACTTCCGCTTCCCCTTGTGTTCTTCAATACTACCTTCCACTACAACTGCAAAGTAATCTTTTTTTTTCCCTTGAGAATGCTTAATTTTTACGGATAGCTTGTGTGTTTTTTCAGGTGGGATTGGGGAGTTCTGGACCAATAGCAGTACTAGCATTTGCCTTCATTGCTGGGTTAGGTTGGCGCAGACCTGGCAACGAGGTAAGCTTATACAGTATATACTGTATTATACTTATATATACTGGTACTGTATATACTGTATTTTGTAATTTAACCTTTTATATCCTGTGTGTTAATTCTGGTATACAGCATGGCTATTCATTCTATTCATCTCATTTAAAAACACTCATATGATGCTCATAACATGTCAGTAATACACATCATCGCTGAAATTATCAGTTGTTACGGCTGCTTCCTTGGGGGGGGGGGGAAAGGGGTGTGAAAAAAAAATAGTTAGTTAGTAACATTTGATTGATTGACAGTTGAAAGGCGGGCCAAAAGAGCAGAGCTCAACCCCCACAAGCACAACTAGGTAAATACTGCCATGATGCATTGTTTATTAATACTGTCTAGCACCATTCAAGACAGTACTTCTTAAATTACATTATAGTCCTTAATTTCAATAAGTGTTTTGCCATTCATAATATCTTGTTACTCTTTCAGTGAATTCCCAACATATAATATAAATTAATGAGATTTTTTACTTTGTCTCACATGCTATACAGGACCCTAAAGTGAGTGACTACTACCGTAATGTGTGGCAGATTTTCCAGCCGATGCTCTTTGCTTTGATTGGAACTGAGATTGATGTAAGATATTGTATTGTTCAAATTATATGAATTTTACAAATACAATTGTTTGCATGTACAGTATGGTATATCTTTATAATTAATCATTACCTTATATGTATTAATGTATTTTATTGCAAATATTTTATGGTATTTACCTAAGTAGCATACTGGCTTGGCCTCTCAACCAGTCTGCTTGTCTGCAAGCCACAGATCTGGTTCTTTTCCAACTTACTGGGTTCAGGTTTCTGATAGAACTGGGGAAAGCTCTAGACTTGGTTGGGCCTGGTTCGGGATTCCTGGTTGGCTTCTTTTTCCCCACCACTTGCTACTCTGCTCCTCCAGCAGTACCGTCTCCAACTGGTTTTGGACTGGCCCCAGATTACTTGGCAGTTGGTTGAGCAGTTGTGCAGGAGCCTGAACTTTGCATGTGTGGTTTTCACCCTGGGCAGAGTTTGACTCCAAATATTGTTCTGGTTCCTCTGGCTCCACCTGTTCCTCCGCTGCCAAGACCATTAGGTTTGCGCTTCGTTTGCCCTCCACTGGCTTTTGCTTTGCCAGTTTCCTCTTTAGGTTTTTCAGGGTTCAGTTCTATGGTGCCTTCCTCCCTATTACTTAATTGTTCATCAGACCTCCTAGAGTACTTGGGTGGGTTGGGTCCTCTTCATCGGGCACACAGTACAGTACAGTGTGTAAGTTTCCTGCTGTATGGCAAGCCCTTCAGAGGGTTTGTCTTCCTCCGGTCTCCATTCTCTGGCTCCATTCCAACTGCTCCTTTGTAATCATTGTCTGAATTGTTGGGGCTGCTTCAGTTCTTTATCCTTTGAAGCTGGACTTTGTGAGTAGCTCGGCTTCTGGATTCTCAGGGTTTGGTGTGTCCAACATTCTTGTGAATGGGCTCTTATTTCTGTCCCATTTCCACAGAGGGGACCATTAACAACTCATCCTTTCAGTACTTCTCCAAAACGTTTGGTCATTCTGTGGTGAACCATGTTGTGTCAGCTTGGAGCCAGCCACTTCTATCTTACATGGCTGCATTCCCCAATCGCAAGGCTTTTGTAATGGATGTCTTTCAGCTGAACTTGGCAAGATAGGTGTTCCTTTACCTCTTCTCTCTGTTTCAGCTGCTGCTCCAGATGGCTGGTTCTGACTTGGTTTCGAGCTGTTTTAGCCTGTTGTCTGCACCCGGACATTTTTCCACAGCTCTGCCTCCTCTCACTGATCAGTCCATAAACATTCCTTGCTGGTTCGACATTCTCTGTTAATTGCATCTGTAGTTTTTGATCTGGGTCCCTTGCAATTTGTATTGTGCAAAGGTGGCCAAGTTGATGGTTTTCCACTGGCATCCTTGTCACAGCAATAGTATGAAGTTTTTTCTCTCCTCCTATTTCTACTTAGCTTGTTTTTTCCAAACTGGTCCTGGTGGTTTTGACATCAAAACCTTTGATTGACATCTTATGACTAACACTATAGTCTCTTTTTGCCTGACCCTGATATACCTGCTATTGTTGGCATTCAGCATCAGTATTTCTCTGGTGCTCTAGTTGTTCTCTAGTTGTTTCATGCATTCTTCCACCTCTGGCTTGCTTATTCTCTTCCTGAGCTATTTTGGTCTCTGGATCAGATTCTAGTCTTCCTTTCATCTCGTTTCTTGGTTCCTCTTTTGGTCAGTTGTCCATTTTTCAATGCTTTGTTTTGTTGGCTTACACTTCCAGTTATAGAGTTGTAGAACATCATGCTTTCCTCCAAAAGCCTTAGTTTTGTTTCTTTGGCCCTGGCAGGCAGGTTCTTTATTTGCAGCCTTCTATTTTTCTAACGATGAATCAGGTGGTTGACTTCTGATGTGGATTCTTTAGATATTGATTCATGATTTGTTTCACCGAGATGCATCACTTGTACTCCATTGTAGCTGTTCGTCGCTCCCTACTCACCACCCAGACTGCTTTGGGAGGTGCATTGTTTATTGATTCTGTTTCCCTTTTCCTTGTTTGAAAGTTTCTGTCTCGGGCTATTTTGAGGTTATCTTGAGATGATTTCGGGGCCTAGCATCCCCGCGGCCTGTTCCTCGACCAGGCCTCCATTTTTGTTACACACCCCCCAGGAAGCAGCCCGTAGCAGCTGTCTAATTCCCCAGGTAATTCCTAAATATTTACTGCTAGGTAACAGGAGCATCAGAGTGAAAGAAACATTTTGCCCATTTGTCTCTGCCTCCGTCGGGGATCGAACCCGGAACTTCAGAACTCCATATCCAAAGTGCTGTCCACTCAGCTGTCAGGCCCTTACACAACTGGTGTGAATTTCACTTTGAATTTCATATCCACAGTGTCAGTAAATTTAGCCAGCCTGTGGTTTGCCCTCTGGTCCATGATCTTCAGATGTTTGTGCCACTGACCGCAGTATTTTCTAATATGTCTTGTGTCAGTATCCAGATTTGGATGTTTTGGAGGTCTAACAGGGTTCTGGCAGCTTTTTACCTGGTCAGTGTTCCTGGTCTCTGTCAGGCCTGTATTGCTTTTGGTCAGGTTTGCTTTCCTGGGTTCACTTTATCGAGAGTTTAGGCCTCGTCCTCCTTCTCCCATATAGGTCTCAGTTTCCTTCTTCTATGTGGTTACTTAGCTATGGGAAGCCGCTGTTCAGCTCCTCCAGAAAACCAGCATTGAATGTAATGTCTCTTTCTGGTTGGGTCTCAGTGGCTCCCTGGTTCCTCTCTTCCTCTTCAAGGTACATAATTATCTAGTTTTCAGCTGCTGACCGAGAAGTTGTTGAGAGCTGGCAGCTCCCTGGGTGCTGCCACTTGGCAGTAGTCAGCTGTAACTAAGGGGTTTTAAATTGACCACTGAGTGGATCATTTGTGGAGTTATTTCTTGTTTCTCCATGAATCATGCAGTTGTCTGTTTTGCTTTGCTTACTTTCTGGATGTTTCCATGGTGAGGGTGACCATAACAGTTCCTTGCTCCCTGCACCTTTTTGAGTGGATCAGGTTCTGGCTTTGGTCTCCAGTAGGCTATTAAGGACTAATTTTAGTCATCTTATGACTAAACACTAATTTTTCTAATGTATATGGTGTGAACTTATTATTAAATGACTCCATTGATTATTAAGTAAGGTGTAGATAAAACAATATGAATATTGCCTGCTTCTAACCTTGCTGATATGGTGGAAATGGATGGATTATATTATTTTGTTTATAATTGCTGGATTTTTAATGTAAACAAGTGTTTTCTCAAAGATTTCAGCAATAGATCCTGATACTATTGGCTGGGGGCTGCTGACATTGTTCATATGCCTCACCTTAAGAGTAGCAACATCATTTGTTGTGGTGATGGGAGCTGCCTTTACCATTTGGGAGCGTTTGTTCATTGCGATTGCATGGCTTCCAAAAGCTACTGTTCAGGTAAGCATATTTATAAGAATATAAAAATATAAGACCTAAATGCAGATTTACTTCCAGAGCTCTTGAGCTCTTGTTGATGTTACAATATGTTGATGATCTTCAAATATTTTGTTCACGTGGGAATTTCAATTAACATTCCAAAAATATGCCACAAATGTTGCCGGGTGCTTCGGTGCATGTGGGTCTTAAGACGTCCCATGAAGTCAGCTATTGATCAATATAGCAGTTTCCCTGCATTTTCCTTTAAATTTTTCTGGGACCACATTTTCTCTTTTGGGTCATAATAAAATAAAATATTATTATTGTTTACATTTACATTGAGTATTTGTGCTGCCTATTTAAAGATATATTAATCAGGCCTCTTTGTTTTCAGGCTGCCATTGGCTCTCAAGCTCTAGATTATGTGCGACTGCATGATGGTGAAGATGTTGATATTATACGAGGGGAACAGGTAAATATATAACTTATACATAGTGTACACACACACACACACACACACACACACACACACACACACACTAACTATATATACTGTATATAACTGAAAAACTCTTCCTTGTGAAGAATTCGAATCTTAGATAGCCTGGCGCTCCAAACACACTAGCATATCCAGTACTATGACCAATACACCATGACTGACTACAAAAGTCATTGGAGACTGTTTACCCAACAACCCAACAGCACTCGTCATGGAAAGAGATCACAGATAAGTTTCATCAGATCAATTCACTATTGAGTGAATTACATATGGCTTGTGGTTTATGCAAGTTTATCATACATTTGAGGCTCGCGTTTTCCTCACCACCATCTAAACCCTGCCAAGACTTCGAAACCCTCAGACATTTGGGAGCCGGCAACTGTAAATTTGGTAGAGTTAGCAAGTGTAGCAGCAGCCTAAAACTCGCATGCAACGCTGAAGTTCCCTGCACCCGAAAATCAATTGCAGTAGACTGGGTAAATTTGGAGTACAAGCGAGGAACACCACTCACAGGACTCCTGATCAAAGGTGTTATTGACCCAACAGGCAGCATGATGGAGGCAAAAACAGTGAGTATCACTCTGTAACTAGGGGACAGAGCAACCTTCAGACTCGCACGAAGCGAGATGGGACTCGGAGGATGTATCCACTGGACCAGTGAGCCCCAGTAGGGTTTTCCAGGGCTCTTAGGTTGACTGCTAAGGAAAGCCCAGGCATGGTATTACTAACAGGTTATCCCAGAACTACTAAACAAACAAAAGCTAAACCCCTGCGACGTGAAAACAAGAGAAACAAAAGAAAGGAAAAGAAAACCCCCGCAAAAGTACAACGTCTGCAGGAAGAACAGAACCTGCCATTTATGTGTATTATAGGACAGTTGCACAGTACCTTGTGCCCCTGCCAGCGACGATACCACCTCCTACCCATGGACAAACAATGGCAAGAAAGCCCCAGCTGAACCCAAGGGTGGGCAATCACCGAGCAACAAAAGAACTCTGCAGAGGTAGTTCCCGAACAGTTTGTGTAAGGTAACCCCAAACCACAAGGTCAGTACTTACAGGGCACCTAGGGAAGGTGACCCTGGGTGCATGCAGCCTCAGTACTGCCTGGCTCGCACACTACCACACTGCAACACAACACAACACAACACCACAAGGCACAGCACTGCACAAGGATCGGAGCCCGAGTTAAACGACTGCCACTTAACATATCAGTCTCAGAACTGAGGGTGGATAGCTGGCATGGGATCTGGGGCTTCCCCTTCCCCCTCCAGGGGAGGGTGGAGCTGTGTAGACAGGTGGCGCGGCGGTGGGTGTAATGTCATGCTTGTTTGCTTGTTTTCAGATTGGGGAGTTCTGCTTAGCAGTTCGGTTTTAGGTAATACTGTTTCAACAGTTGGGGTCTGTTTTGCGACACCTACCTTTCTGGCGCCTAACTCGGTAGATAGCAGACATAGAATGCTTCCAACCACATGGGGGTTTCTATAGGCCATTGCTCCTCGTGCCTCTCTGAAGGGGCAAGGTTCTGCCTCATGGTCCCTTGTAGGCTTAGAAATCCATTTGAATTGACTGATGCCATGGTCTGATACATACATGTCAGCCCGGTATAGCTCCGGGGAGCCTCTGGGCTGACATGTTTCACCCAGAAAATGGCGTTTCATTACATTGAACACTGATTTTTGAACAAAGTATTGTATGTTAAAGATTATTAATGTTTTATAAATACAGAAGAAGCACTTTTAAGCTTATATAGATTACAATAGGTGCACAAGGAGCAATACTCGGTAATCCTTCTAACTACCCTATATTTTCCAGATTGTAACCATAGCTGTGATGGTGATACTGGTGACTGCTCCCATAGGAGCTATAGCGATCAGACTCACCGGCCCAAAGTTCCTTGCGAAAAAGTTGCCAACTAGAACCTTAAACGATCCAGAAACTACTGTGTAGGGTAATTTTTATTTTTGTAAAGCTAATTTTCATAGTTTGACATTTTCTACTCAAACACTGTTGGTGCCAAGAGGTTACAGTGAGAATTACATTTCTCTTTGGTGGGGTATTCCTACTCTGTATTGAATATCTATATACATACAGCACCAGCAAAATGTGTTCATAGTACAGTAATTTTATATTGATATTGCTTCACAAAATTTATACAAGGAATAAGATCTTTGAGGTTACTGTACTGAATATTTTTTAATAACGTTTCTTCTTGTGAAATTTTTTCTTTTTTTTAATATGACACATTGGCTTAAAGCAATAGAAGAAGAGAAAAGATGGTTGTCCTGTGATAAGTTGTGCTTATATCATGACAGGAGTTGTTTGTCCCTTAACAAGAGACACTTGTCCCTTGACGAGAGACACTTGTCCCTTAACGAGAGACACTTGTCCCATGACGAGAGACACTTGTCCCTTGACGAGAGACACATGTCCCTTGACGAGAGACACTTGTCCCTTGACGAGAGACACTTGTCCCATGACCAGAGACACTTGTCCCTTGACGAGAGACACTTGTCCCTTGACGAGAGACACTTGTCCCTTGGCGAGAGACACTTGTCCCATGACGAGAGACACTTGTCCCATGACGAGAGACACTTGTCCCATGACGAGAGACACTTGTCCCTTGACGAGAGACACTTGTCCCTTGACGAGAGACACTTGTCCCATGACGAGAGACACTTGTCCCTTGACAAGAGACACTTGTCCCTTGACGAGAGACACTTGTCCCTTGACGAGAGACACTTGTTCCTTGACGAGAGACACTTGTCCCATGACTAGATGTGCCTGTAACAAAAGATGATACAGTAAAGAATTTTAACAATGTTTTTATAAATGTTGTAGACTCTAAGAGAAGTAATGAAATAATTGCTTCCATTAAGACATTATGACAAATGGCAGCTCTTGTGGTGGTGTTGTGTATACATGAAAGTTTTCTGTGGTCTGCCATTATCCTGATAAATATGGTACAGTTATTCAGATTTATCCAGGAGTGATCCAGTTATAATGGCATTAATCTCTGCCATAGTGTGTGAATGTTAAGTTGCATTAATGTCTTTTCAAATCTCATTCTGGTCCTCAGAAAGACCACTTCAGTAATTCACACAATGTGTTTTATAGAAACCTACTTTATTGACTAAATGACAAGCTGGAAATATACTGTAGTTACATTCCCAGACATGACAAAATTGTACAGGAAAATAATGAGGAAGTGTGCGAGTGGATGTGTTATTTTCTCATTATTACTTAAATGTAGTTACAGGATGAGAGCTACTCTCTCAGTGTCCTGTCTTCCCTATAATCTTCATCAAATGACATTTTAAAGAATCTACAGATTTTGGCATGTACCAACTTCATTTAAATTATTTCAATCTTCTACAACCATTCATGTATGAGTGGATGTGTGCTTGAGTGTTGATGTTTGCGAGTATGAGTGAGTGGATGTGCAAGTGGGGTGGGGTTGGTCGGGGTATTTACTTAAATTTACCTGAGTCACCATCTCTAGTGGGGGACAGGAAGCCAGTTTCTAGTCAAAGGTTCCCCTCAATATTTTGGGGGATTTTTTACAGCTGAATTTTTGAACTGGAAATGCCTTGGCATTTCTGGTTTTGGCTGGTTGGTGATTCTATTTATTTTTCTATTTTCTAACAACGCATTTTCTGTTTTCTGTCCTACATTGTGGCTTATTGGGCTTAAAGTTATAACTCTTGCATTAGTAGTATTGTCGGGTATGTCTGAGAGTCACAATCAGGAATTCCAGGCTTGAATCCCGGGTGGGATGTTTGTGTGCGTTTCCTGTCATCTATCACGTAATGCTCTGTTCATTTACCTTTACTTTCACCATAACCTTTTTTCATGATGCAATTTTCCCATAACTCCATGATTGCTCAAATGAAAGAATTTAGTAGCTGATCACTTCCATAGTATCCAATATTATATTCACATTCTGTAGCATATGTTTCATGCAATTATTGCCTGGTTCATATATGGAGGTGTGGGAATTATCAAATAAAACTGAGGGGACAATACTTATAAGTAACAATTTGCTTTTGGCTTGAAGAATATGCCACCAGTATAGATACCTATTGTTGGAGACAAAGCCTGTTAGGCGTATTGAGGTCCCCTTAAGGCTACTGATCCTACTCTGAATTTGACTCCAAACAGTTGTTTAACTCCCAGGGACAATGTGAACAGAGCCATCAGGTATAACAAAACTTGCCCAAACATCTAGCCATGACTAGGAATTGAATCCAGGATAACTCGGCAATATTCTTTTGCCAAATGTATTATACAGTATCTACTGTTTTGAATGCAAGTTGAATGTGTGCATATTAATTTTTTCATATATTTAATTTCATTCACCTGTGCACTAGGAGGCTCGAACACCCAGCCTCCCGCTCCTGTTGTCAGCACTGAAACATTAATCAGAAAATAAGTGCCTATTTTTATTAACAGATGTGCGAGTTGCTGCCGAACATGGCACAGGGATAGTATGTTGACATGAGACATTCATCTTCCTAAAACTTGATTACAATAATACAGTAAATATTGACTTTGTGAATCCACAACAACTAGTGAATGGCAAGAGCAGTGAGCTAGGGCCCATGATTGTTAACTGTTCAGTTGTATATAGTAAACAGTATACGGATTAGGGCTCTGTATGTATATCATTACTAACATTATACAATTAGTAGTACGGTTAAATTATTGTTGAATTCAAATTTTAAAATAGCTAGCAAGCGGTAAAAATTATTAGCATTATATGTAATGCTAATACATAACAAAAAACAATTTGTTAATATAATAATAAAGAGAATATTAGATGATATAATATTAGAAGAAATAATATTAGATGAGAATTCAATGCAAGGTATCATTAAAATTAGTTAATTCTAATGCTATGAACTATAGTACAGTAATATGTATCTAAAACAAATAATTAGGATAATCTATTTAAATAATAAAATAGAAAATTTAGCTTGATTAGTGAATCAAAGGTACAAGTAATTATCATATTGTAAAACTATATACCATATAGTATTCTAAGATATAAATATTCATATTTTAAACGTTTTATTATTATTTTTTTCTCACAAAATCATAATTATGCATCACAAGCATGACAAATTTTATTGTTTCACACTCTAATATTTCTTAATTCTCATTATATTACCTATTAATCTTTTTGAAGTATATTGCAGCAATATCAGTTAATGCAGGGTCTTTTGATATACAGTACTGTATCATTATATTATCCTTTACAGGTCTTTTATGTTATTTTGTGTGGTTCATAAATGTTTCATAACGTTGCCTACATTGTGTGAACGTCCGTTGGTGTTTATTAAGATGAGCCTCGTCCATGACAGGATCCTGCTGATAGGAGATGCATTAAGCTATTGTCATAGTTACAAACTTTCTTCAGCATTTGCCTCAAGTATATCGGGATGAATTTGATCTTGCCAGTCTCTTAGATGAGGATAGTTAAATTATATTTGCGTTCTGAGCCTAACTACAGTACCTGTACATTGCTTTTTCTCCTCCGTCAATGTTGCTCGTTCAGCAGACACATGTAGGTAAACAGGTGCTCTGTTAGCACACACATAGGTGAGCAGGTGCTCCATCAATGTTGCTCTTTTGATTTGTTGATTTAGAGGCGACGACGATCGTGGGTTTGGATGCGCCCTCTGTCAGCAGACACATGTAGGTAAACAGGTGCTCTGTCAGCACACACATAGGTGAACATCTGCTCCATCAATGTTGCTCTGTCAGCAGACACACACCAGAGGTGAGCAGTTGTTGTACTGAGCCTCTGAAGATTCTTGTTCTGCACAGTGATCATTAGCAACCACTTTCGGCTCTCTTCTTGTGTTCCTGTATAGTGTCATCACTGCTTCTTTAATAACATGTGTAAAACATTAGGTTGTGCTTGCAGCTCAGGAATCCACCACAGTATTTTATTTTTAGCATAGTTAATATTATTATCTAATGCTTTGTACTTAACTACTAACTAAAGACTGGAGATGTGTTTCATGCTAACAGTATTGAAGAAGCAGTTAAACAGCAGCAGAATACTTTTTCATTATTTTTTGGACTTAGAATATTGCATTTTAATCTACTCCACATTCTCTATGTAATTTATTTATAACATAATTTCACATTCGCAGTCAACATTTATCATATAAAGTTCCATAGACACTTTCAGTCAAATTACTAGTTAAAATATTTCACCTCAAGACAATAACACTTTGCTAACCATTAAAGGATATATTCCTTAAAGATTTGCTATTATTTGAAACAAATACTATTAATTTTTGTTCTTAATTTCAAAGTTAAGAATAACATTTTTATAATTATTTCTTAGTAGACATGTAGCAGTTAATTTATCTGTACTTATTTCACAATTATGAGGTATTTTGCACAATTATAATATTTACAGCTAACAAGTTATTGAAAGTGTTGAGATGGAACTCTTGATCATCTTAATTTAGTGTAACACATTAATATATCCTGTATTGTGATAAAAACCCACAGATCTGAAAAACATGGAAATGAAACTAAATATTTTAATCTCCATACTGAGACTCGTCAGCAGAAGAGGGTTTGGAAACCAGAATATTCAAATGTTTTGTTTTCAATGTTTTTCAAATATGTGGGTTTTTATAGTATTGACTTTTGTGGTATACTTTTGTTCTCATATTAATATATTGAATATATGTTACTTACAAAGCTTCCTGTTTTTATTATGTAAAAGCTGTGTAACTTTTATGAGGAAATATCCTCTCAAAAGTGCAATAGTACTTAGTGTGTGTTATAGAGGTGATCTATCTCTACTGTGTCGAGTGCCCCTCTTAGTTCAGTAGTCGTGTTCATATGTTCATATGTTCTCTAATAAAGGCCATCCAGTACTGTACTCAGAACCTTCAACTCTTCTCCACACAAAATGTAGTAAAGTGTATTGTTTCACTCGCTTGCCAAAATGTTTGTAATAATATATTTAGAATTATTTATAAAGTTTTATTACATGCTGGAACTCAAGGGTGTCTGCAGGTGTAATGGACTAATAATTTATTATATAAAACTGTATGTAAGCTTATAATATTGGGTGTAACAATAAAATATTTACATGCTTTGATGGCTAATTCCTATTATTTAAATTTTGTTATTGTTGAAAACTATTGGCACTTCAGGTGTATTGTATTTTTTTACTATATCATAATTATGGTACTGTCTGCCTTGAACTTATCATAGATATGTAAATTTAATTAGCTGTCATCAAGCTCGGCATGCAAATATCGGTGGAGTAACATTGATACCTTATTGTATCAAATTTACTCCGTTCTCATTTTGGTGCGTATACATTCTTATAGAATATAATATGCTTGTATAGCTGGTACATAGCCCACACTGGTGTGACACTCTTCACCAACTAACACAAGCATAGCCCATTAACCTGTAACAAATAGAGTGTTAACATCTTGACTTCACAGAAACTATTTCAGCAAATTTCCATGTGGTGCACATTTTATATTTATCTACCAAGGCTTTGCAAATCCTACCCAAAAATCTAACCCCCCTTACCATAGGTAACAAGTTGCAAGCTTTGTTCCTTTTTTCTACTTGTTTATCTTAATTTATTTGGTCTCTTAGATCGGTCTTAAGAGTTTGATTGATTAATATTTTCTACCAGCAGTGATGGGAGAGTTTACACAGCTCTAAATAAGAACATCCTTGGTTATACTGGAAGTAAATCATTCTTACACTTGTAGGCCAGATGCTTACTGGGAATTTTTTTTTATAAATAGAGCTAGAGAAAATGAACTACTATCCATCATCTGTAACTGCCCTGTCAAGAATAGGAAGCCTATGGCTCTTGAAAGTTCTTCCTATTTTGGTCATCAGTTTTTCACATAGATTTGAGAGTTAATCTTAATTCTTGCTTCAATGATTTTAGCATGTATAAATTGTTCTGTAAATGTATTGCTCTGGGATAAGGAGGATTTCCTATTTTTTACTCTGGCTGTGCAAGCTTAATTTGTGGCTTCTCGTATGTGAAAAAGTGGTCATGTTTCATCACACTATTATGTTGAATGTCTCATGAAAGCAGCCTTGAAATGCCTTGTCTGAAGAGAGATCAGTCTTAGTATTCAAGATGGCTTTCTTCACTTTTCGTTTTTCCAGTGGTACTAATGCATGTACATGCATGAACGAATTAGTCAAAGCCAAATGTATGGATGTGAGAAGCTTGTAATGGCATTAGCATTAAAACCGAAGAGTTTGAACAGTAGCAATAAAGAGTTTGAGGAATATGAGCAGTGTTAGCAGGATGGCTAGAATAATGAAATGTAAATAATAAGTTAGTGTGAAAGTTTGTGTCTAATTAGGTGAAGATGTGTGTGTGTGTGTGTGTGTGCTATGATGGTAGGTTGAAAAGATGGTAGATAAGAGTGGCAAAGAATGTACATTCAAGTAAATTTGGAAGTTTGAGCAGTAGAGGCAGCCAAGAAGATGGGGACTGAGAGAAGGCATCACTAACATATAAAAAAAAAATCACAGGAAGTTGTAATATACAGAATTTAATAGTTAGGATTTAATGAATGATTTTTACCGTTTGTATATCACAGATGACATGAAATACTTTACATCTAGTAAAATGAAATGACAGCACAAATTTTTGTTTTATTGTTTTGCTTGTATGGTGAAAATGGTTTCTCTGTTGTTAGTAATAAACATGGAAATTATTATGAAAGAATTGGTTCTCTAATAACTGAATGATTTCCCTTTTATTATGATTTTTTGCATGCATTTTCCAATCACATTTTTCCATCCTTTCCAGCATGTGCCTGCCCAGTGAAAGTTGAAATGTTGTTGTTGACAAGACAGCATGATTATTAGCTTTCCAGTAATGATGACCCACTTAATGCAGTATTGGTAGTTTGCGTGTCTGGGATGTGCTATTACAGTGCATCATTGTGTTCGTGCAATTTGGAAAGTTTACAACATTATCTACACTAAAATAAAATCACTTGTCGAAGATACAGGAGAGTTGAATTATTTTGGGGGGATTTTGTAATATGTGATTTATTTAATGTATGGTTTTTGCTTAGATTGGTTCAGTTTGGAGTTTTATTAAAAACCTATCTTTTTCCTAGCCACTTTTTCTTTTGAAAATGGTCTATTAAAGCCTTATAACAGTCAGTCAGGTAACATAATGTACATCCAGTCCCAACATTTAGAGATAGCATCCATTTCCCTACTGGTATAATGTATGGTATATGTATGGTATTTCCCTACTGGTATAATAAGTATTCGTGTCAGTAAGCTATCTTTTGTATCCTTAACTTCAACTGTTACAGAGAATGCATATTTACTTAAATTTAATGCTATAAATGACAATTATTCATTAAATAATGCATATAATTTTGCTCATGTCAGACATGAGATTTATTTCTTAAAATTGTGTAAAAGTTTCAAATGATATCAAATGAGTTTGGCTGTTTTTTTAAGATTATCTTTGATTATTAGTTAATTTTAAGCAAACTGATTTACCCGAGATTTTGGATAGATCCAACACTGGTTCCTACACTCATTATCTATAGAAGTATAAGTCATACAATATTTATTCATAACATATAAAAGACAAAAATAACAGTAATGTTTTGTCCTGTGCATATATTTGTCAAAAGATACAGTGACCATATTAAGTAACCTAAGTATTCCAGGAATATGTATAAGGCAAGACTTATTTTACACGAGTCTCATGTTGTACAGTCTGGTTCATTCTTGACTCACAATTGGGAATTCTGGGTTCGAATCCCAGGCAGGACAGAAATAGTTGGGCATGTTTCCTATCACCTAATGCATCTGCTCACTTAGCAGTAAATAGGTACCCAGCTCAGCTTGTTGTGAGGTTGCATCCTGGTAAGGGTCGGTAGTTCAACCTTGCAGGGTGACCTTGATATCAGCATAACATACACACACAAATCACAGTAGCATGATATATCAAATGAACAAATCCACAAGGGCCATGATGAGAATTCGAACTTATATCCAGGATGATCCCAGACGCACCTTAGTCGATTGTGCCACGACATGGAAAAGAATTGCAACCGGGAGTGCTATTGCTCTCACATGGATCCTGCAGCCAGTTTGGACACAAACCCCGGTTTGTGTCTTGGAGAGGCTGCGGGATCCGTGTGAGAGCAGTAGCACTCCCGGTTGCAATTCTTTTCGATGTCGTGGCACAATCGACTAAGGTGCGTCTGGGATCATCCTGGACGTAACTTTGAACTCTCATCACGGTCCTTGTGGATTTGTTCAGCCTAACATGTATATATACATTGACTACCTTTCCCCCGACACAATGAATTCAATTATATTAGCAAAGGCATTACCCATACCTGTCTGTCTCACATAGTCCTTATCATATAGAATAAAAAAGCATGTAACTTGTAACTTATGAGAAAGGGCAGAGTTCACTTAGTTTTAAATTTACAGGTTGCTGGTACATGGTGCTATTAAGGGCACCCAATTTAAAGCACTTACTTTTTCTAATAAGACCAGTGTGTGACTCAAAATGCCAGCACCTCAGTTACCTCTCTGGTTCAGTGAGTGTGCCGTTACCATCTTTTGTAAATGACATTACATGGATTACATATTAATTTCTGCCTCACCACAAAGTAAGATTTAACAGACTTGATCCATATGCATTATTTATTATTGTGTTCTGTGGTAGATGTTGCAAATGCATATGTAAATCAGTCACCAACTTGTTACTATGAGTATGAATTGTAATATTTGAGATGTGCTTAAGTAAATATATTTACTATGATCTCCATATGTGATAATTGTTTAGAAACTGTGTGGTAATTGTATATGAATACTCTCAACATGCATATATGACAATGGTCTTTATATTTATTTATAGTACCATACTCTACTTTATTAAAGTTATTAAGATATATTTACTGTGATCCCTAAAACAAGATCTAACACCATAGACCCCTGAGCTATGATTTTTTTGTCTATATCTGTATAGTACTTATTATCTTATAACAGTTGTTTTTAATATTCTAATTTTTTATGTTTAATATAAATTTTCATATATGGGAGTATTGAACATGCAAAGAAAATATAAAAGAAATCAGTTTGCTCTTAGAGCAACAAACTACTGCCTGTGGTTCTGGTATGAAATTTCCTAGACAAAGATCAGGATAGAAAAGTAGATTCTCAATATTTGTTTTGCCAATATTTGATGTTTTGTAATAAAGTTTACTGTTCTATTATGCAATGATGTTTACATTAAGGATGCCTAAGGTAAAGTTGCATATCCTCGATTTGCAAATACAGCTGGGTGTCCAACACAAAGAGAACCCCAGTTGTGCAGACCTGGGGTGTCCAGCACAAAGAGAACCTCAGTTGTGCAGACCTGACAACAGTCACAAACACCCAGGTGGAGTCACCCTGCAGACATGGAGTGATGGTAAACAGGTCATGTGGGACTACACATGTGCGTTCACATTGGCTGATACCTATCTACCTCACAGTACAGCTGAGCGAGGCGGGATGGCCACCTGAGAGACCCAGAAAACTAATAAGTACAGGGATCTAGAACGTTGTTACAGGGTCATGCCAATAGGCTCTTGAGACCCTGGGGGTAAATGTACACTTAAGTTCCTAAAGGAAGTGGGCAAGGAACTCATTAGGCAAACTAGAGACTCAAAAGCAGCCAGTTTCCTGTTTCAGTGCCTAGGTGTTGTGATCCAGAGAGGAAATGCTTGCTGTAATTTGGGCATGCACCCCACCTCCAAAGAGATGGATGGCAGGATCCTGCACATCCTGCAATGCAGGATGTGCAGAATACCCCCATTGAAAAGCACAGGTGTAATAGGTACACTGAGAGAGAATTCTTATCAACATCAGAGGCCCGATACTTTTCAACACGCTTCCACTACACATTATGGGCAACTGGCCGACCCTTCAGTGTTCAAGAGAACTCGATAAACACCTCCAAAGGGTACCTGATCAACCAGGCTGTAGGTCATATGTCAGGCTGCGAGCCGAGTCCATCAGCCTGGTTGACCAGTCTAGTAACAGGAGGCCTGATCGAGGACCAGGCCACAGAGACACTAAGCCCCAGAATCATTGCAAGGTAACCGCAAGGAGCTCACCCCCAGCCCTGCCTTGGTGCCTTTTTGATAATTACTTGCTTACCGCCAGCATCTGGCCTACAACCTCTGTGACATAACCGATATGTACTTTTAAATTATTATATAGATTATTCTGGTCTACAGCTAAAATGCTTCTGAAACAAATGCTGTATTGTATTTGTTACTTTTGACTAATTCTGGGCCACTGAGAATGGAAGTTATGTTTAAAGCTGTTGATTAGCTCTAGTCTTAATCCAAGACTAATCTTTTAAATCATTTTGCTGCAGAATGGTAGTGTTTTGCCATCAATTCCATTGGGTTATGCAACCCACTTGAAGGAAACTTATGACAACATGAAGCAGCTTTTGAGGTCCATAAATGATAACTAACATCAGTTGTAGCTCTGTGACGACTTGAAGGTTGCTTTTGTGATGACTGTAGGGGTGGATACACAGAGTACTGTCTTATTTCTTTTATTTTTGAGTGGGATAGTCTTGCGAGAGATTCCCACTATGTCATGAGAGACTGGCCACTCCGTCGAACTACTGCCCCTTCCCATGATGCAACCCCACAGCTGTTACCTAATTCCCGGTTATTTATTCATTACTAGGTGGACGTTATTAGTTAAAGGAGCATCTCAAATCATTTCTGTCCCATCTGGGAATTGAATTCGAAACCCTGATTGTGAGTTGGGAATGAAGCCAACGATTCTGAGAACCTTAGTGGAACAAAGAACTACACCTTATTGTCCAAACTGGTTGTCCCGCTTAGAGGTATGCACCTCCTTGAAAACTGTCTTGACTTTCAGGTTGATGGGAAATCTTTCTTTCCCAATGTCTCATCCTATACTTTTGACGTCAGTCGTCCTATCTTCTGTTTCTTTCGTGTATATATATACAGTATTGGCATCTTGAATGCCAATACTGTGTATATATGTCGAGGAATGTCGAGGGCATTCTGACTGCTCTGTGCCACAGCCGGTTCTAAAGGGTTCCAAGTTTGGTGCCTTTTGATAATTACTGACCGTCGAATCCAAAGTTCTAATACATATGTAGGTTATAAGAAAAGCAGCCGGTCTCATAAACAAAGGCCAGTCTTATCCATGCACCTGCCAAACTTCTTGTTTATGAATGAAAAACTGTTTACTCACGACTCACAATTGATGACGTCCGGAACAAGTAGCTGACGAGTTTGTTCGAACCACAACGCCGTAAGTGCTTCACCCACATACTACAAATACAAATAATCGCCAACAGAACCTAAACACATAACCTAACCTAACCAATGCAAAAATATGCACAGTATGCTTATATATAACAATATTAATTTTGAGAAAATTCCTATTTTGAATGAACAGCATGTTAAAATTGATGAATGCGTCTATGGGGTCGACCGACGGATGGAATGGACTTGGTCTGAGGACGATTTAAAGAAAACAATTGACTCATGTACGGGTTTATATTTATTCAATGCCCAAAATTTGACCTGAGAAGTTCAGTAAGGTGTTTTATTTGGTTTCTGGTGACAATGACATGCAAAATGAAAGGGTAATGAAGGTAAATGATAAGTGGAAATTATGATAACATTGGGACCAAGATTAACACAGGAGGAAGTACTCAATCAGCGCAGTTATTTATCACAATGTTGTATATGAAGCTCCTGTTTTGGAATCTTATTAAGAAGAAATCATTTTATTGTTAGTTAATTACTACACATACAAACTTTTAGTGTAAGCTTTATTGGTGACTCATCTGTGAGAAAGAGCATGAGACAGCTGTCATATGTGAAGGTGGATGACTGCCAACTGTATGTCAAGGTGTAACAGAGTATGAGACACCTATCATGGATGAAGGTGGATGACGTGAAGACTAAAGTGTTGAGAAGAATGCACACATCCCTTGTTCCATTCCCCTTGATTATATAGTTTGTGGATTTACATCCTAATATATCTTTTCTCGTTATTGTATCCAAGTCCTTGTCACTTTAAAGCCCCCTGATTATTTTTCTGTATTTATTTTTTTTAGGGAGAAAGAAGCGGCAATCGATTAATGACTGAGCACTATATAGGTTCACTATATACCACTAAATTTCATTATCCGTAGTTTTTCCATTTCTTGTACGCGGTTCTAACAAGTTTGTCGGCAGGGTTTAGGTTTCCGGAATATTTATCTAGAGCGAGGTTAATTAGCATTGGCAGGAGCGGCTTATTCTTTACCTTCTCATGTGACCATTGCAAGACTTCATTGATGAGCTCACCCAAGGAGGCGTTAGTAACTCTGGTTTCCTGCTCCGAAGCTGCTATAACGTTTGAATTAACACCAGGCGTCAATACAGAACCATTGTGGATGTGGAAATAGTCAGTGCCGGGTGGAGATGTCATGATTGTCTTATAGGTGTATCCAGAGAAAAGTGGCTGCATCTTGGAGTCTTCTGGTGATGGAGTGTAATACGAATATGAGCTGATATCTGGGTCGTCGGATTCTTGGTAAGGTCCGACTTGTCTCTTCTTCCTGAGGCCATCGTTGACATCAAATTCATTGCCCAGGAGGATTGGGATGGTGGACAACATGGTGGCCGCGAAGGCAAACGCCAGCATCTCGTTCTGCAAGTTACCATCTGAGTCGAGAAGGTTGGAAATGTAGTTCATTCTTCGTTTCCTATTAAGGTGTTGACTGGCAGGATCATGGAGCTCAGGAAGCACAGCAGCTGGAGAAGGGACTCCTGCACCCAGGCTCACAGGGCCCGGTGCAGCTATGCTGTCCAGGGACATTTTGCACTCTCGTCTCTACCTGAAACTGTAGACTATGGTTAATGATGCGTGTTTAGGAAGTTGCGTGATGCAAGTAATGAACACGCACAAACAAGCAAACACACACGACGTGCCTAACACATCATTTAGAACAGCTGAATTTCGACTTCAAATAGTAATTGAAATGGATTCAGGAAAAGAAAATACTGGAAGGAGGCAAGGGTCACAGTGCAAGGGTCATAGTGGAAATAGATCGATATATAGTAGGAAAGAAATTACGAGTAGAATATCATAAGGTTCATAAATAGAGCTCATAATTCTCTTCCTAATATATGCTAACCATCAAACAGAAATTGTGCTATTGATATTATACAACAACAAAAACTGCGATTACAATCAGAATAGAGGAGAACTGTTGTATATTGAGAATGATCTAGACATCCCAGAGGTGGTTTGAAAAATGGTTACTAGATTTTAACCCAGACAAATGCAAAGTTATTTAGATAGGAATAGGAGTGAAGATATCCCAGAAGCAGTATAGAATGAAAAGGAAGCTACTTAATTTTGCGTTATAAAAAAAAAGACCTTGGAATAGACCTAACTTCAATCCAAACTTCAGAGTTGCAAATAACGTTGGCTCAACCCCCGCAAGCACAGCTAGGTGAGTACAGTATGAGGTTTACGGGTAGCGCTGGGTCGTGCCGTTATAACGCGGGGGTTGGCGGCTGTCAACGGTGCACCTGTGCTAGTGGAAGACAGACACAGGTAGCGGGACTGGGGGAAGAGGAGGGAAGTGGGGTTACACGATTTTGACCGAGTGTCAACCCTTGGACGAGGGCTTTCGTCATTTGACATATAGGGATAAGGGTCATAATATTTCATTACGCTGCTGATCTGTTGGTGTCCCACACGGTCAACAGATGGCTCGCCCACAGGAAAACCAAATTCCATTCTTGATAGGAATACAGTCGTAATGTAGTAAGGAAAAACTGATGTGTTTATTATAAAGAATTGTGATTTATTTGAATGAGGCTGACTAGGATAGGGTCGTCCGGATGTGGGCACCTGTCCTCTCGTATAACACATCGTATTTTGACGAGAAAAAAATCCCAACGTCAATGGAAAATGTATTAAAATCATAGCGGCTCGCAAAATTGACGCGATGTCCCGTTTTCTATTCCTGGGCCCGCGGGGTATGTTAGATTCGGCCAATTTAATACATCAGTTTAGTGACGTTGTGAACTCTGGAGAGGACGGACTGATTATCGCTCCCTCACCACCTTTGCCTCACTCCCTCATCACAAGTACAATCACTCGACTGCAATAATCAAGTAATGTGAAACCTTTATATACATTTCTATTATTATGAATTATAATTATTTCACCAACATAGTGTTAAATTAAAAAATAAACGTGTTTATATATCTTGATTTAGAAAATGAGTTATCTGCAGTTACCGTATATAAATATTGAAAACTAAGAAAAAATATAAAGTGTGTGTAGTGCTTAGCGAGGCCACTGGTGCTGACGGCTGATTTACCTGACTAGTCAGCTAATTATATACACTGAAAGGTGTACGCTAGTTCTCTGCGTGCACACACACACACTTGAGAGTTTACACTAATTCTAGATCTAAAGCATACCTGTTGGTTGGTCAGTAAGCCAGTGTCATGGACTTAATAATTAACCTTCGTGCCCTTGGCAGGCCTTAATAAGCCCATCACCAACTACAGCTCTTTACAACCCTGTCAAGAAACGGTAGGAACACACATTCACCACTTTTGTGAGTATTTACATTTTAACCCCTTTTTAATGATATTATCTATATATTATGTTATATTATTACCATCTTGGCAATTTTTATATTATTTGAATAATAATAGTAATTTTGTCGGGAGGACTGACAGCCTGTATATATATATATATATATATATATATTTATATGTGAGGCTGACATCGGGGTCCTCCCCCCCCCCCCTCCTCCAGGAAAAACTACTGAGCAGAATTTTTTGTTTTGTTTTGTTTTTAGTTTTGAGGGCTCGGGGGAAGGGGGCAAATCCCTCTTCATCTCTCAAAGCCCAAAATATGGCAAGTGATTTTTTTGTCTCCATATTATCTACTATAACTACATTTTTTTTTCATTTTCAATTTTTCGGGGTGTGAAGGCGGGAGAATGTGCTGTTGGTAACTCGCCACATCAACAATTTGGCTACCAATTTCTGTAATTACTTCCCCACATTTATTGTATGGTTTTTATAGCTTTGCAAGATTGTTTTTTAATTTACTACTTTAAATTTTGGGGAGTTATGGGGAGGAGGAGGAATTGCCCCCTTTTTTTTTTATCTCCGCGTGTAAACTTTGGTAACTAGAATTCTGAACGAAATTTTCCTGTATATGACAATATATATATCATGTAGTACCGGTTGTGCAGTCGGGTTCGTTCTCGACTCGCAATTTAGAATTTTGGGTTCGAATCCTGGGCGCTTTTTTTTCAGGGATATTCCTGCGCGGGCCCTAAGCCTCTGGCTGGCCCACTAAGTGTTGCTTGTTTCTGTTTTACTTGGGCGGAGTATGAGTATTTATGACTCGTATGGTCGCTTCAGTAAGATTATGCCCCATGTGTTTAACAACTTCTTCTGCTCTGTTGAATCTAAGTTGAAATCTTAATGGATTTGTAACTGTGCACTATGTTAGATAATGTTCCAGTGGTTTGTCGGGCACTGATCAACCAGGCTGTGATTCATACGTCAGACTGCAAGTAGCCGCGTCCAACAGCCTGGTCGGCCTGACCATCCAGGAGGCCTGGTCGAGAACCGGGCCGTGGGGACATTGAGCCCCCGAAATCATATCAAGGTAACCTCAAGAGATATAAATAGTTGGGCGCATTTCCTATCACCTAATGCGTCTGTTCACCTAGCAGCAACTAGGTACCCCAAGAGTTAGGCCGCTTGTTGTGGGGTTGCATGCATTAATTCGACCTTGGGGGGTGGGCGGTGTAAAAATATATTTATAGGTGCTCATCACCTATATATATATTTTTTCGCGCATTTGCTATTTTTTCTATACATTTTTAACGACATATATATTTTTTTATTCCCAAAGAATTACGCATAGCATAGTGACGGACCGGGGATAGTTGTGTTCTTTAAGCGTTATTTTTGGCCGTTTTTACACTTTAAAATTATTCTTTATTGGTAAGAGTAGAATGAAGACTTAAGAGTTAATTGCATACGATTGCTCATTTGTTTTCATGAAAGTTAGATTTGTTATAAAGCTTTCGTGTACATTTCTGTATACATATATGTGTGAGAAAGCCTGCAGGATGTTTATTGAGACAAGAAAAAATACATCTCAAAGGGATAGAGTAGCTTAGGCTATTTCTAAGCTACTCTATCCCTTT
The DNA here is from genome assembly GCF_040958095.1 of Procambarus clarkii. NCBI lineage: Eukaryota > Metazoa > Arthropoda > Malacostraca > Decapoda > Cambaridae > Procambarus > Procambarus clarkii. The sequence continues at coordinate 35,065,409 of NC_091150.1, read as the reverse complement.
GAGATGTATTTTTTCTTGTCTCAATAAACATCCTGCAGGCTTTCTCACACATGCCTGCAGGAACGCGTAAGCCATTGATCACTAACAACTCTAAATAACCCGTCCAGGATTCGAACTCATGACGTCCAGGATCACCCCCAAACGTGCACAGTACCATAAACATTTCCATAGTTCTCGTTTATATCAAGATGCTGAAAATGCCACATAGAAGTAATAGCACAAGACGAGTCGCAGAGGAAGTGTCCAGGCAGTTCACTTGCTCGGGGCCATGTTGATGGTCCCACTTCACTAAGTGATACAGGGGTCAAAGCATATTGATTATCAAGTTAATTACCCTAACTGCAAATTGCTTTAATCACACGCGCGAGTGAGTGCTGTTTAACCTGCATGTTACTGGACATATTTCAAATAATAACAATTCATAATAACAATTCATTGTCGGGGTACAGGCAACCAGTATATATAATATATATATACACGTTAGGCTTATGTCCAGTCTCTCTTCAAGGTCGAATTACTGACCCCTCCCTAGGATGCAGCCCAATAACAAGCCAAGTCCTGGGTACATGCTTACCGTTAGGCGATAGGAAACGCACCCAACCATTCCTGTCCCGACCGGGATTCGAACCCAAAATTATTGACTGGGAGTCGAGATCGAACCCAACTGTACAAGTTGGGTTCGATACTGTAGGGACCCTACAAGTATAGTGTCTGGACATATATGGAGTCATGTTGTCAGGGTGCCCTTGACATCGAAAAGCTTTCGTAGGACCTCGTAAAGGATGTTAGAATTTCTAGGTCTCACTAAGCCAGCGACCTTATCCTGGTCGCAACCCACAACATTTGCCTAACTCCCAGGTATCTATTTATTGCTAGGTGAACAGAGGCATCGGATGAAAGGAAGGGAAGGGAACTATCAGGGGGGAAAGCGCCAAGTCATTACGACTATATAGCACTTGGAAGGGGTCAGGATAAGGATTTGGGATGGGAAGGGGGGAAGGAATGGTGCCCAACCACTTGGACGGTCGAGGATTGAACGCCGACCTGCATGAAGCGAGACCGTCGCTCTACCGTCCAGCCCAAGTGAAAGAAAACGATGCCTAAACTTTTATGTTCTTTTCTGGAATCGAACTCGACTTTGGTGAATACTGTGCCACAGGACCCCAATTCACATCTCCGCCGGAACAACGGAAATATATATATATATTCGTAAAATCATAATGATTTTTTGACTGAGAAAATTAACAAAACACAACACGTAAATGTTGTTTTTTTTTTGTTTTTTTTGAGATATATACAAGAGTTGTTACATTCTTGTACAGCCACTAGCACGCGTAGCGTTTCGGGCAGGTCCCTGGAATACGATCCCCTGCCGCGAAGAATCGTTTTTTCATCCAAGTACACATTTTACTGTTGCGTTAAACAGAGGCTACAGTTAAGGAATTGCGCCCAGTAAATCCTCCCCGGCCAGGATACGAACCCATGACATAGCGCTCGCGGAACGCCAGGCGAGTGTCTTACCACTACACCACGGAGACTGATAAAAGAGACTAATGTTGTTTATGAAAAAAATTATACAGCAAAAGTTCCGTTGACAGATGTTGACCAGACCACACACTAGAAGGTGAAGGGACGACGACGTTTCGGTCCGTCCTGGACCATTCTCAAGTCGATTGTGCGGAGTCGATACTCCGTTGTCAGATATTCAAACAGCAATAGGCCTTGACCGCGAGGAGCGCCAGCCCCGCCTGCTGGTCTCCCTAAACGAATGTTACTGAGGGCGAGAGAGAACGTGATGATTACTAATAGCGAGAAGACAACACGGTGTCTGGTGTGCCCCCAACTACAGGGTACTGTAATAGGGTTTGACCCTACTGTTGGGTACTATAATACGTCTTGATCCAGCTACTAGGTACTATAATGAAACTTGTCCCAACTGCTGGGTATTGTAATAGGGCTTCATCCAGCTGCTGCATACTATAATAGGACTTGATCCAACTTCTGGATATAATAATAGGGCTCGACCCAGCTGCTTGGTACTATAATGTGGCCAACCCTCCTTTGAGATGCATTTTGATTTAGATTAATTATATTGCAATTTAAATTGATCAAAAAAGGAATTTAATCTGACCACAAATGCAAGTTTAAGTAAATGTAATTAGATAATATGTAAAAACTATAGTGTCTATATTTAGTAGGCGTATCAGTAATATTAATAACAATGTTGTTTCACTCAAATTACTATGTAATAATTATCGAGCAGCTGTACAGTTCTGTGGAAGGAGAGCACTGCACAATAAGTATAGTGTCTTTCGAACGATAATGCGTGAGCAACGCACGAAACCAAGTGGGATAAGTGAGCCCAAACGAAACTGCAACTGTGGTAAGTTACCTGAGCTTGTCTGGTAACGGCACACACGTGAGCAAGGCGTCGTGGACCGCCCGGTCATTCACTCCTCGTGGGAACCCCATGTCCTGTTCAGAGCCCTCAGCATGGCAAGGGTATTCGAATTTTCGTTAGCAGGTTTGGAACTTTTCCTTCCCGTGGTTTCTTTTGAGCCTATCCTACTAAGTATTTTTTTTCCTGGATATCACCTAATTCCTATCACCTGATCAGTTCCTGGTGTGTTACGAGGGAAGATAACGGTTATGGCGGTCAACCATTCGACCCTATCAAGGGGTAAGGATCCGGTCGAAATAGCTGGCGAGGCGGCTAAAGCTGCATTTAACAAACCCGTAAGCAACATTATAGTTCAAATCATTTATGACAAACCATCTGCGAGTAAGGATATTAGATAAACATACGCGTAACTTTTGTCTAAACTTTATAGGCCTAGCCATAGCAATAAAGGAAGACAAATTATGCAGGTATCACTACATTGATTTATAATTTGTCGGTACCTTTTTACCAATAATAGTAATGTTTTGCAGTTTACTGTTAAAGCAACCATTTAATACCGTATTTCCATATGTGCTCAAGACACGGCTCAAGCCTTTCCATTAAAACTTTATTCAACTTGTTATATCGTTAATAATATACAATACAAATTTAATATTTGTCATATGCAAACCTTACTTACAAATTATGTTTTATACATCATTAGGTTTCATTATTCATCAAACATCAAATCAATGATTAGTTCTTAACCCACGAGATTATTGAGCCAGTTATAGTTGTACCAAAGTTATTGTATGAACAACTATAATTCCCCAACGAAATAGTATCGTTAACTATACTTAGACGAAGTTTAATGTACTGTATCATCAACTAACTGTAACTGCCACGAGGCTACAAACCCGACTACAATATATTTGACCTCTTAATACTTAACTAAAAAAATCCAATCACTTGTCATATCAGTTTAATGTCAATCGGTAACAAATCCAGTTTAGAAAAGCGTGTATTATTTTCTTATAAAAGATAAAACACTGCACATTGCGAACGAGATTGGAACATTTACCTCAGTCAGAGATGTAAGGCAGAGGATGCACCTTACGTGTACCTCACTCAGCAACCTCAGTAGCACTGACGGAGACCTGGGAGAAACCAAGAAATATCTTCCGTTCAACTCCAGAGGTATCCCCCAAGTACCAGTTCGTTAATATAAGATATATTATTATTCTAAATTCTTATTTACAACTACAGTATAAACCATTTGCTTTAGCTGGCACATCATCGACAAAGTACATACATATTTATTGAATATAAAACACAACATACATGGAGATAGAGGATCACAAACTGTCTAAATAAAGGCCTGGCATCGTGTTCTGGAAGTGACCGAGCAGCGGTACTTGTAACCTCCCACAGAGTTGCTCACTGCATAAAGTGCACTAAGACGTCATGGTTTGGTGGGGAATTGAGATTATTCTGACCTATATGATAAACCGTCATCTTCGTTACCTGAAACAAAAGGCCACCAGTGTAACATGGCAGCTTCGCTATTTATAATATTATTATATTTCATGAATTTCTTCTTGAAATGGATGTTGAGGTTAGTGGCAGCTGGGCCTTTACATGAGCTGGGACCATTGACCTCTGGTCACACTGGCATTCGTTTGTGTAAACAAAAGTATGGTAAAGACGTGTCTCTTTCTCAATTCATTAGTTATGACTGTGGGTACCATCTCTAGTGCAATTGTAGGGATCTTCGGAGAAGGGAATACAGAGGAGTCAGAGAAAAACCCGCTGTTTGACTCTAAATACATAAGTCAATATTGACTTATTAAATATGTGCATAGGTGACATACTTAACATAATAGATACCCTTAAAAAGATTCATAGAAAACACCGACCTTACCTAACCTTGTTAGTATCTTAAGATAAGCATCTTATAGCTTCGTAATTACAATTATTACCTAACCTATAATAGGTATAGGTTAAGTAATAATTGTAATTACGAAGCAATAAGATGCATATCTTAAGATACTAACAAGGTTAGGTAAGGTCGGTGTTTTCTATGAATCTTTTTAAGGGTATCTATTATGTTAAGTATATCACCTATGCACGTAGTTAATAAGTCAATATTGACTTTACGAATTTGCGAGAACGGGTTGCAATACATACGACTATTCGCTTCTCCTACCACCTCTTTTTTTATTATTTATGTTATACACTTTATTATACAAGTATACGCAGTTATATAGCTTATTAATTACAAAATGTAAACATTAAGAAGAAGAAAAGGGAAGTTTATCTCCTTGAGGCTGTAGATTTCTTCGAACGTACGACAGGAACCGAGGATGCAGTAGGCATTTCACCTATGGATCGCCACATTGAGGCGCTGGTAAATGAAACTCGAAGCTCTAGGGGTCTCTTAAGTATTTCGATGAACCTAGAACAGATCCTCGAGGAAGATCTTTGCACTCTTTCTCCATGGACCAAGGGGTCTCGGATCCTATAGGAACAAAATTGTACTGGTGGTCAGTTTCCCTGTACTTGTTTGATTTGTCTCTGGGTGTGGTAGCGGCTCCTGCTTGACCAACAGGAAGGGTAATGTATGTGGATACAGAAGTATAGTCCCACGCCATTCCTCATTGAGATTAGTGTGATTCCATCCAGTCAATCAACAAAAGCAATAAAATTACGAGACATTGGAAGACGAGGCTATCTGTTGGACACTGGGCAGAGGCAAGGCTCTTCTTAATAATGTCGTTGGTTTCGTCATGCCTTGTGTGCCATCCCTTTGATGTTCTACTATGCAGGCCATGCATTCCGTATTCATCTGCATCTACCTCACTACAAATACACTTATATCCAGCATGGATTGGGGCACCATGGCAGAGGGCAATTGCAATGCGGTTCAAGATATAACCCTGTTACAGACATAGGGACTGCCAAAAGGAAAGGGAAGCAGGCACGGCTGTGAGGTGAGTATGGCCATTCGGTATTGTTGTGTTTAGTAAAGCAGTAGCTTTTTGTCCACTAAGGGGCCGTCCTAATTGGATTGATGTTGACATTTGGTATGGTTGGTCCGAGTACCGAGGCTGCCAAGGTATCCTATTTTGTGATGCATTCTACTTAGTAAGGGTCATGTATCCCCACAGTCACCTAAATTGTATGGTAGAATTTTCTTGACTTGGTCTTCTGATGGCTAGAAGGAAGAATTAAGGCTGTAACATCATCTTGGGTGGCAGTGCGGATACCAAGGCAGCAGAGTCTGACTGGAACAGTGGCTTGTTTTTATTAATAGTCATTGAGGGAAAGGTTGACAATTTTTTCTAATATGGTCTTCAGAAGGATGAAGCTTTCAGAAGGTCTTCGCTCTTCAAGCTTTGAGCTGTTTCAAGATGGGGCGCGCCTCAAAAAGTAGGTTAGCTTTCGAAAAAAATTATATATATGAACTCATTTTATCTCTTACTTCATTGGGTTTGGTTAGGGTGCTTTGGATTTGGTTAGGTTAGGTTTGTTTGATATAAGTTTGTTTATAGCGTAGCGATGATGCAGGGAGTTATATACTTTCCTTAGGTCATATACCCTGCTCCCGGGGGGTACCTTATGCTTAAAGACATTCAATCATTTTGGACTTGTTGGTGAAAATAAAAGGATAAAAACACTTTTATTTGTATGGCTTTTGAATATTTTGAAGCAGCATTGCTTTGTAGCATGGCCGTTGTTTATTCGCAGTTATACGTCAGAGATGGGTTATACCCTTCTCTGACAAGCGTCAAATTTTAGGCTGTTTGTCTAACCATAAGAGTACCAACCCAGTCAACCCTCCTAACTAATCAGGTTCAATAAAGCGTCAATAATACGGTGCTATTAAATTCACATGAGCACTATAGAATCTTGTGTAAGGAATAATTCAGAATCTTGTATATCTCATTTGTCAGACCAATACTGGAGTGTGAGGCTCCAGCGTGGAGTCCTCATCTAGTAAAACACAAAAGGAAGTTAGAAAAGGTTAAGAGGTATGCCACCAGGCTAGTCCCCAAGCTGAGAGATATGAGCTACGAGGAAAGACTACTGGAACTAAACCTCACGACACTGGAAGACAGAAGAGTTAGGGGAGACATGATCACCACCTATAACATTCTCAGAGGAATTGACAGGGTAGATAAATATAAACTAATTAGCACGGGTGGTACGCGAATAAGGGGACATAGGTGCATACTTAGTACCCAAATGATCAGCAGAGATATTACAAAGAACTTTTCAGTGTCAGATTATTTAATAAATGGAATGCATTAGGCAGTGATGTGGTGGAGGCTGACTCCATACACAGTTTCAAAAGTAGATATGATAGAGCCCAATAGACTCAGGAACCTGTACACCAGTTGATTGACAATTGAGAGGTGGGACCAAGGAGCTGAAGCTCAACCCCCCACCACAGGCATAACTAGGCTAGTACTGGAATTTTGACGCTGTGATCGACGTTAAGATTTTTGACGTTATGCTTGAAGGAAAGCTGTAGCCAGAAGAAATGAACACACAGCCAAAGGAACCAGTTAACAATAATTTCCATATCCAAAGATGTACTCAACTAGTTGTACTCACCTAGTTGTGCTTGCGGGGGGTTGAGGTCTGGCTTTTTGGTCCCGCCTCTCTTCTGTCAATCACTGGCGAAAAATGTGAGTCACCAGTGATGCAACCCAAGTGGTAGTGACATCAATTGTAAGTGACAATATACTTAACATCGCATTTAAGCGTGCAGTGTATGTGTGAAATCTTTCTTAATACTTATGCCAACCCACAGAAATATACTGCATAGTACCGAAAGGTTTATACACTGAGAAGTGTACTTATCTTTTCGGTGTATATATACATAGTTTACTGTAGTCCTGGAGTATGTTACTAAGCTTTAGTAAGCAGTTATGGTGGCCGGAGGTTGATAGGCATTAAGCTCAACACCAAAAGCCAACACACACACGAAATAAACAGAAAGTTAAGACGTTTCATTATATTTCATGTGTATGATAGGCTGTTCGTCCGCTGCACGTTACTGTGACATATTCTCTGTATATGTCACAGTATACGTATATGTACATGTGTATATATGTATAAGAGTATATACATACTCTTAAATACGGTGCGGAAAGCCAGATGAAGTCTATTGTTGCTGCCATCGTCTGGACTCTTTATATCTCAGTCCCACACATTCCTAGAGACAGAAAGTGAAATTATAAAATTTGAAGTGAGGATAAAATTTGCATGTGAATTTTAAATAAATACTATTTTATTCGACCCATCCTCCTGCTAAGATGGTAGGTTTTGTAACTTTGTGCACTGTAGTACAAAGATTGACGTACTAAGTAATTAGGTAGCATTTATTAGATAGCATTGTGAGCCCATATCTCACAATGAGCTCTATTTGGTGTTATTCACATTATAGCCCGAAAAAATTAAGCTAAAAAACCAACTTAAATATTCCTAGGCTTAGTATTCCTAGGCTCTTCTCAGATATCGTGTATTAGGCTCAGGAAGGTTAGGTTAGTTTAGTTTATCTTTGCACCATAAATAGAAAATCTTTTCCGGTTTGTCCAAATTCAGTATTATCGATTTATATTTTCTAATTGTGTTGTACGTCGGTATATGGACTATGGTCCTCATCGTTACTACAAGTAATACTAAAACAGGAAGATTGGTTGTTTTATTACTGTGTGGATATAGGTCATAGAGAACAGACTTTCGTTGGTTTTAATACCATATATAAAACTACTTTTTATATTTCATCTATGTATAACGATAAATGTAGATAACAATGTCACTATTGTGCTGTAGGCTACGCGAGCCGCTTGTATAACAGTTATATTTGGAGTTGTTGTTGTGTTGTGTTGGAGGCATTGATGTGTAAATACAGAATCACATAACTGGTGATGTTACAAGAGAGGACTGGAAATAACAGTCATCACAGAAATTAATTTACGGATGGTGAGCCGTGCAGGTTGACCTTGAGCTGTAGCAGTTCAGCTGGTGGGTTGAGACCACCACTGGTATCATTCTTCTTTTCTTTTCCTTCTTCTCTTTTTCATTCTCTCTTTCTCCTCCTCCTGCTCCAGTTGTGTTGCTAGGACATCAACAAGAGAGGTTATCAGTACTACTGATGTACGGAGCCTCATCTGGTTATTATGTACAGTTACACGGATGCCAGGTGAACGTCCTCAGGCCCAGCTCTGGTGGCAGATGTGAGACTAACACATTACACCGAGTGTCTGTGTGTATTTCCTATTTGTACCTGCAGAATCGAGCTATGAGCTCTTGGACCCCGCCTTTCTAACCAATTTACTTTCCCTCTATTATGTTTACAACATATGCATCTCTCTAACACACACACACATCATCATCCCAAGGAAGCAGCTGTCTAACTCCTAGGTACCTATTTACTGCTAGGTGAACAGAGGCATCAGGGGTGAAAGAAACCCTGCCCATTTTTTCCTGCCTCGACCGGCAATCGAACCCGAGCCCTTAGGACTACGACCATTTACTGCTGTCCACTCAGCCGCGAGGCCCCACACACGTATGTAATTACCTTGTTGTGTTTGCGGGGATTGAGCTTCAGCTCTTTGGTCCTGCCTCTCAACCGTCAATCTACTGGTGCATAGATTCCTGAGCTTCTCGAGCTCTATCATATCTACATTTGAATACACACTCGCAAGTGTATGTGTATGTGTGTGTATATATGTGTACCAGGTGTACTCATCTAGTTCTGCTTACGGGGGGGGGGGGGGGAGGAGGAGGGGGGAAATGAACTTCGACTCTTTGGTCTTGCCTCTCAACTCTCAATCTACTGCATTGTGTACAAATTCCTGAGCTTACTGGGCTCTTTCATATCTGCATTTGAAACTGTGTATGGAATCAGCATCCACCACGTCACTGCCTAATGCATTCCATTTATTAACTACTCTGACACTGAAGAAATTCTTTCCAATGTCTCTGTGGCTCATTCTCATAAGGGGGGACACAGCTTCCACCTGTATCCTCTTGTGCGTGTACCACTCGTGCTAAATAGTCTGTAATTATGATCTATTCTGTTAATTCCTCTGCAATATTTTGAAAGTGGTTATCATATCGAGCTTTAGCCCTCGGACTCAGATTTTCCAGACTCAGAATATCTAATGCAATGACTACCTATATTCTTCAGTTCTCTAGTCATACTTTGTTTTGAAATTATGACTGGAGTTCGTATCCACAACTGTTTAGTTCATTCCATTTCTCTGCCATATTTAAAACAGAATCCAACACCTCTATGGCTGTTTTTCAAGCTGCCATCCATGTCCTCTTGAATCTTTTGGTGTTCATTGTGAACATTTCCTCCTTTTCCACTCTGTCAATACTCTTTATTTTGTGTGTGCTTGTTGGGGTGGGGTGGGGGTGTGTGGGGGGGGTCGTGTGAGTGTATAGCGGTGCTGGGAAGGCGGAAATGTTGTCTGTTTGGCTGATAGAACCTGGAGAGTTGGTATGTTTGTTACACACATTTTCTCTCTTCCTCTTTCTCATTCTCTCTAATTCTCTCTCAAAAGAACGTCGCTTTTGGCCGTTTGCCCGTATGGCCGAATATGGACGTAATTTGAAAATGAAAAAAAAAATGAAAATAAATTTTGGAATTTTTTTTTAAACAACAGTAAGTTAAGGGTCCTGTGATAGGTTAGGTGGGCAGGAAATTCTCATAAAGTTTCAAAACGGTATGAAAAACGTTAATGGAAAGTTGACTCCTCTAAGCTTGCCGAGTAAGCCGGACGACTCAAAAAGAAAACGGAACAGTACGTCACTTTTGTGAATCGATTTCATTTCAAATTACGTCCTAATTTGGCCATAGTGCGCATACGAGCGAAAAATGACGTTATTTTTAAGAGGACGGGTTGCTCTGGCACCCCCCAGTCTCTCTCTCTCTCTCTCTCTCTCTCTCTCTCTCTCTCTCTCTCTCTCTCTCTCTCTCTCTCTCTCTCTCTCTCTCTCTCTCTCTCTCTCTCTCTCTCTCTCATTGTGTAGTTGTATATAGTGAGTTATGACAAGGATGGGTTGGAGTGGATGATAACTGGAGGGTGAAGGATGAGCGGGTGGATGACGAGGCTTCCTCCACCCTCACCCAGCCCAGACTTCCTGCACCTGCAAGTCGCTCCTCCAGCCGAGCAGTGACCATACACCTGCTATTTTCCTATTTCGGTTTGTAGTTTATATATAAGAAGATTAGAATGAAGGTAACTGCAAAAGGGCTATTGGCCCATACATGGCAGCTCCTATTCATAAATGCTGGTAAGTGGGTAAATACTGGTCCGGTAACAGGGTTGTTGATTTGTGGAACCAATTACCGCATAACATAATAGAAGTAGGATCATTTGATTGTTTCAAGCGCAGGTTAGACATATATATGAATGGGATTGGATGGGTATAAATAGGAGCCGAGTCGTATGGACCAATAGGCCTTCTGCAGGTACCTTCATTCTTATGTACCAGTCCCCAAGCTTCAACACGAGCCACACCCTGTGTGTACCACTACCCAAGCTTCAACACGAGCCACACCCTGTGTGTACCACTACCCAAGCTTCAACACGAGCCACACCCTGTGTGTTCCAGTCCCCAAGCTTCAACACGAGCCACACCCTGTGTGTACCACTACCCAAGCTTCAACATGAGCCACACCCTGTGTGTACCACTACCCAAGCTTCAACACGAGCCACACCCTGTGTGTACCAGTCCCCAAGCTTCAACATGAGCCACACCCTGTGTGTACCAGTCCCCAAGCTTCAACACGAGCCACACCCTGTGTGTACCAGTCCCCAAGCTTCAACATGAGCCACACCCTGTGTGTACCACTACCCAAGCTTCAACATGAGCCACACCCTGCGTACACCACCACCTAAACTTGGAGAGGATTGATGTATTGTGGGAATGAGGAACATTTTCAAGTGTACCTCCTTCAGAGGCGTTGAACCTGCCTGAGTATCTTGTCTGTGAACTGGTATCTCTGGCCACAGGAGGAGGGACCTAACATTAACGGAAAGGTCCATATATAGACAGTGTCAGGGGGGGTTTAGTTATGGGTAAAGGGGCTGCTGTGGGGACTAAATTGTAAAGAATCAATACAGTGTGGTCCTTGTGTCCAGTGTGGAGGGGGCAGATGTGCCCTGCTGTAGACTATTACTTGTAATTAACCTGTGGGACTAACCACAAGTAATCCCCCACAGGTCAAATAGTGGGGGGTACTTTCCCTGGGGGCCGGGCCTTGACCCACCTCGCCTGGAGGGCGTGCTATATCGGATGGTTGGAAGTAACCGGGCCCGCCCTGGAGCACACCATGGTACCAGGTTTACTTGGAGTAAACCTCAACACGTATCACAGTATCTCCCCCTCCACTCGTAACACATACGTTACTTACCTTTACTGTTCCAGGTCTCGCTTTATTCTCTCACTCCAGCGGCCTCCTGCCCTGCTAACCTGCACTCCGGCAATTAAACTAACGCAAGTCCATCCACGTTGGTCATCTGTGAAGCGGGAGTTTGCGGAATGTTCCGGCGTCCCTGTGTACTCGCTCCTGAGGGTGCTCTGTCTGTGCGTGTACTCACCTATTTGTACTCACCTATTTGTGTCTGCAGGATCGAGCATTAACTCTTGGATCCCGCCTTTCGAGCATCGGATGTTTACAGCAATGACTCCGGTCCTATTTCTATATCATACCAAGTTTTAAAATTATGAATAGTATTTGCTTCCACAACCTATTCCTTAAGTGCATTCCATTTTCCACTACTCTCACGCTAAAAGAAAACTTCCGAACTTTTCTGTGACTCATCTGAGTTTCCAGCATCCACCCATGTCCTCTCGTTCAGTTACTATTCCGTGTGAACATTTCGTCTATGTCCACTCTGTCAATCCCCCTGAGTATTCTATACGTTCCTATCATGTCCCCACTCTCCCTTCTTCTTTCTAGTGTCGTAAGGCACAGTTCTCTCAGACGCTCCTCATACCCCATCCCTCGTAACTCTGGGACGAGTCTCGTTGTAAACATCTGAACCTTTTCTAGTTTCCTTATATGCTTCTTCAGATGGAGACTCCATGATGAGGCGGCATACTCTAAGACTGGCCTCACGTAGGCAGTGGAAAGCACCCTAAATGCCTCCTTACTTAGGTTTATGAATGACGTTCTAACTTTTGCCAGTGTAGAGTACGCTGCTGTCGTTATTCTATTTATATGTGCTTCAGGAGATAGATTAGGTGTTACGTCCACGCCCAGGTCTCTTTCTCACATCGTCACAGGTAGGCAGTTCCCCTTCATTGTGTACTGTCCGTTTGGTCTCCTATCACCTAGTCCCATTTCCATAACTTTACATTTGCTCGTGTTGAGCTGCAGTAGCCATTTCTCTGACCATCTCTGCAACCTGTTCAGGTCCTCTTGGAGGATCCTGCAATCCTCATCTGTCACAATTCTTCTCATCAACTTTGCGTCATCCGCGAACATCGACATGTAGGACTCTATTCCTGTAAACATGTCGTTAACATATATTAGAAATAGAATTGGTCCCAACACCGATCCTTGAGGTACTCCACTCGTTACTGTTCGCCAGTCCGACTTCTCGCCCCCGACCATAACTCTTTGGCTCCTTCCTGTTAGGTAGTTCCTTGTCCATGCTAGGGCCTTTCCTCCCATCCCCGCCTGCCTCTCGAGTTTGAACAGCAGTCTCATGTGCGGTACTGTATCAAAGGGTTTTTGGCAGTCCAGAAATATGCAGTCTGCCCAACCATCTCTGTCCTGTCTTATCCTCGTTATTTTATCATAGAATTCCAAATGGTTAGTTAGGCACGATTTCCCTTTCCAGAACCCATGTTGATGTTTGTTCACAAACCTAACGTTCTCCAGGTGTGCAACCAGTCGTAGCCTAATTATTCTTTCAAGTATTTTACAGGGGATGCTTGTCAATGATACAGGTCTATAGTTAAGTGTCTCCTCCCTATCACCTTTCTTGAAAATCGGTACGACATTTGCCTTCTTCCAGTAACTGGGCAATTCTCCCGACATAAGTGACTCATTAAGGATCATTGCCAGAGGCACGCTGAGGGCCTGCGCTGCTTCTTTTAGTATCCATGGTGATACTTTGTCTGGTCCAACTGCTTTAGTTGCATCCAGTGTTGTCAACTGTTTCATTACCTCCTCTACTGTCACCTCTATATCTGACAGTCTTTCATCTAGGGTAATCTCTTCTAACAACGGGAGCTGCTCAGGTTCGGTTGTGAACACTCCACAACCGAACCTGTGGAGTGTTCGGTTGTGCTTTCCAACCGAACGGAAAACACAACCGAATTGTATTGTGGGAATGAGGGACATTTTCAAGTGTACCTCCTTCAGAGGCGTTGGACCTGCCTGAGTATCTTGTCTGTGAACTGGTATCTCTGGCCACAGGAGGAGGGACCTAACATTAACGGAAAGGTCCATATATAGTCAGTGTCAAGGGGTTTAGTTATGTGTAAAGGGACTGCTGTGGGAATTAAATTGTAAAGAATCAGTCTTTACATTCAGATTGAATGTAAAGCCCCACAACAGGTGCCTAACTACCAGGTACTTATTTACTTCTAGATGAACAGAGACATTAAGTGAAGGAAATGTGCCCAACCATTTCTCTCCCGCTCAGGAATCAAACCCTGCAAGAACCCCGATTGTGAGCCGAGAACAAAGCCTACTTTACTATGAGACCCTATCTGAACAGGCTCTATGTTGGCGTCCTGGAAGATAAATAAATGGTTTCGATTCAACCCAACAAATCAGAATCCTTTGTCAATATTGGTACTTAGAAGTGAAGGAGTGTCTTCCGACACGGTATACTGACTAAATTACGCGAGTTTATCCGCATTTTATGGGCAACGCGTCCAAAAATACTTTCTTTTATAGAAAATGGAATATATTTGAGGCCTTACCATTGACTTAAATATTTAAGGTTAATCGCTTTAAATAATTACTTTCTCAATTGTAATTTTATAGACTTTTGTACGAAAATGACGCATTAACGCCGTATTGGTTGATATGCATGAATAATTTGCTATGTAAACTACTACTACTATTATCGATTTAAGTGTAGTTTAGAATGAATTCCCAATTGCTTGTTTGGATTCTAATCCTTGCAAGAAATGCTAGAAATTTCCTTGCAAGAAGTGCTAGAAAAGGACAACTCACCTAGTTGTACTTGTGGGGGTTGAGCTTTGGCTTTTTGGTCCAGCCTCTCAACTGTCAATCTACTAGTGTACAGAGTCTTGAGCCAACTGGGCTCAATCCAATCTACATTTAAAACTCTGTATGGAGTCAGCCTCCACCACATCACTTCTTAATGCATTCCATTTGTTAACTACTCTGACGCTGAAAAAAAATCTTTCTAATGTTTCTGGCTCCTTTGGGTACTAAGTTTCTACCTGTGTCCCCTTGTTCGTATTCCACCCGTGCTAAAAGTTTGTCTTTGACCACCCTGTCCATTCCCCTGAGAATTTGGTAGATGGTTATCATGTCTCCCCTTACTCTTCTGTTTTCCAGGAACGTGAGGTTCAGCTCATTTAGCTTTCCTCGTAGCTCATACCTCTCAGTTCCGGAACGAGTCTGGTGGCATACCGTTGAATCTTCTCTAACTTTGTCTTGTGTTTAACTAGGTATGGACTCCAGGCTGGAGCTGCATACTCCAGGATTGGTCTTACATAAGTGGTATATCCTGCTTCAGGAGGCTGGGGCAGTTCATACCCTTGATGGGGTGGTTCTTCTCCGACCCTGACTACGGCGGTCTCCGGGTTTGGAATCCCTGTGCCTTTTTACACCTACTTCGAGGTCATCCCCGGAACTCAGTTCCTGCGACGGCGCTGGAACCAATCGTATTGGTGTTTGTCTTTCCATTGGAGACTTTCAGCGCCGTGGAGAGGGGCGACCTGCTGCCTGGGTAACAGCTTCTCCTCCGTATCAACCTACCCTGGCTTTGCACCTTGGTGAAGCCACTCCAGACCAACAACCAGAGCGCAACACCATAGTCTCCTGAGACTGATGGATGCCTACTATACAGGGTCCTGAACGATTTATTACACAAATATCTAAAGAAAGTTCTTATGTTTGCCAGTCTAGCATATGCCACTGATGATATCCATTTGATGTGGGCCTCTGGGGACAGGTTCGGTGTGACATCAACCCCCAGATCTTTCTCTCTATTTGACTCTTGCAGGATTTCACCTCCCATATGGTACCTTGTGTTCAGCCTTCTGCTCCCTTCGCCTAATTTATTACTTTACACTTTCCTGAGTTGAACTTTAGTGACCATTCTAGACCATTTCTCCAGTTTGTCCAGGTCGTCCTGTAGTCTCTGTCAATCTTCCTCTGTTTTGATTCTTCTCATAATTTTTGCATCATAAGCAAACATTGAAAGGAATGCGTCTATACCCTCTGGAAGATAATTTACATATATTAATAACAGGATTGGTCCAAGTACAGAACCCTGTGGGACTCCGCTGGTGACATCTCGCCACTCTGATGTATCCGCCCCCCCCCCCCCACAGTTACTCGCTGTTTCCTGTTGCTTAGATACACTCCCTTATTCACTGGAGCACCTTACCTTTTTCTCCTGCCTGTTGTTCCAACTATTGTAACAGCGTTTTATGGGGTACTGTGTCAAAGGCTTTCTGACAGTCCAAGAAAATGCAGTCTGTCCCCTCTTCTCTTTCTTGCCTAATTTTTATTGCTTGGTCATAGAATTCTGTTAAACCTGTGAGGCACGATTTACCATCTCTGAACCCATGTTGGTGGTGTGTCACAAAACGATTTCCCTCTAGATGTTTTACGAGCCTTTTCCTCACGTCCTTCTCCATCACCTTGCATGGTATACAAGTTAGGGAAACTGGCCTGTAGTTCAGTGCCTCTTGCCTGTCACCATTTTCGTATATTGGGACTTCATTAGCTGTCTTCCAGCTTTCCGGTAGGTTTCCTGTTTCCAGTTACCTGTTATACACCATAGAGAGTGGCACACTTAATGCTTCTGCACCTTCTTTTAGTATCCATGGTGAGATTCTGGCCGGCCCAACAGCCTTTGTCACATTCAGCTGCAACAAATTCATTTTGACTTCATCATTGGTGAGGTCAAATTCCCCCAAGATTGCTTGGTTTGCCGCCCTCCTCATTTAGTGCAGGAACTTCTCCTTGTTCTATTGTGAAGACCTCCTGGAATCTCTTGTTGAGTTCTTCACACACATCCTTGCGTTAGGGGAGACATGATCACCACATTCAAGATTCTCAAGGGAATCTACAGGGTTGATAAAGACAGGCTATTTAACACAAGGGGCACACGCCGTAGGGGACACAGGTGGAAACTAAGTGTCCAAATGAGCCACAGAGATATTAGAAAGAACTTTTTTAGTGTCAGAGAGGTTGACAAATGGAATGCATTAGGAAGTGATGTGGTGGAGGCTGACTCCATACACAGTTTCAAGTGTAGATATGATAGAGCCCAATAGGCTCAGGAACCTGTACACCTGTTGACTGACGGTTGAGAGGCGGGACCAAAGAGCCAGAGCTCAACCCCCGCAAGCACAACTAGGTGAGAACTAGGTGATTACATCCACAGGAAACAGCCCGTAGCAGCTGTCTAACTCCTAGGTACCTATTTAGTGCTATGTGAACAGACGCATCAGAGTGAAAGAAATTGTGTTCATTTGTTTCTCAAATGAGAAACCTTTATATATATATATATATATATATATATATATATATATATATATATATATATATATATATATATATATATATATATATATGTGGGACTGTGTAACCTTGCCAGTAACACCCGCAAGGTGTTACTGTTAACACCTGTTAACAGTAACAGTATATGGGGGCGTAATACACGCAAAACAAAACTTAGAAAGTGTTCACTGATGACCTTTCCAGATAAAACGAGGCTCATATAAGTTGAGACACGGGGTGTCTTAAATTTGTTTTCTTATGTGGTGTGTCCTTGTGTCATTTAGCAGCTCCTGCGTGGCCAATAAACGCCAAAAATGGATGACTTGGAACATGTTAAAGTTCAGTCATTGTGCCACTTGGAAAATTGATGAGGATTTCATTTATTTTCTAGTTATTTTTTTATTTTAACTTCTTACACATGTTTATTTCAATATGTATTATAATCATGGGTTCAATTATACTGTTCAAAGTGTCTCTGAAATGGTGCCACTCAATATGTTGTGTTATGCCAGACCAATGGCACAGTGCCACTCGGCGTTGTCTAGTCTTGTAACTTTAAAAAATTCCAAGTTTGTGTTAGCCTTCAGACTTGCCCGAAACGCTAAGCTAGCTATTATCTTTGTAAGAATGTGCACTTCATCGCCAAAATAAGTACTTTCACAACTTATTGTGATCTTTGTATGCATATGAATTGATAAATAAATACAAATAAGTGATGGAGCGTGATTCATAAACTTGAGCGGAAGTCAGACAAGATACTAGACCATATTAGGCTCCTGAGAGATAGAGAGAGCGCCCCAGATCAGCAGTTGTGTATATAGACTGTGAAAGGCAACACAAGCTGCAGCCTTCCTGCCCCCGACGCCGCCAGTGCGTCGGGAGGCGTCAGGGTCTCCATAAGGCCCGACGACTCGCCTCATGAAGACGTGCAGACTAGATCCCTTCTTTTTGTATAGTTTTAGGTATTGATTTATTTTCTCAACATGTTAGATTGAAATTTGTATATGAGCTAAGAAATTGATAGTTTTATAATCATATTTATTTGAAAAGAAATTGATATTTAAGCGTTATTGTTTGGGAATATAATGATCCAGTTTTATATCCAACTCGTGATATACCGCACGGCATCTTGTGCGTGCTTGTTGACATATTTATTAACTATATTTAGTAAATTTCTTTATTTTTCATGATACTTATAACGACTCTGTTAACCATTGGATGCACTAAGGTTTGCTGCTTATTAGGCTTGTCAAATCCATCTGAAAAAAAAAATATTTGCCGTAATACTGTTATTTATTAATCTTTCATTAGGCTGCTAGTTCAGTATCCAATATTTGTTGTAGTTATTTATTAAATACTAACAACAATAAAAGGGCTTCAACTTGAAAAAATGCTAAATTTGATATAAACATTTAGTACACATTTTTTGTTAGTAGACCCGAGACAAAATGAAATTCACACTAGTTATTCCATCTACCATCATATTATTATGCCTGAAGAGCCACATGTCTATGGGTTGTCATGTAAGGTCAGCTGACTTCTAGACATTGATGTAATATACACAGATTTTGCAAAAGCTTTCGATAAATGACCATGGTGGTCTCCATAAGGCCCGACGACTGGCCTCACGAAGACGTGCAGACTAGATACTTGCCAAAATATGCCCATGACAATTATGTTAACAAATATACAGTCATCAGTTAATTAATATTAACAGTTATTCTGTTAAATTTGGTCCTTAATTCTTTGACATTAATGTGTCGAATAAGTTTTATACGAAATGTTCCTTTAATTTAATCAGAGATCAACTAGAAATCGGTCTTATGACGCAGGGGTCATTTTTCTGCAGACAGTATAACCGTCCATCTTGTATCAACTGAATTAGCATATTCATTATCCACAGCCATAGTAAAGCTGAACTGAGTAACACTAACTAGGCCAGCTTGAGGCTTAGGGTCCGCGCAGAAATATACCTGGAGACAAATATGTATATATTCATTGTTGTGAGAGCGATTGAAGGCTGCTACTGTGGATTTGTTTGTGTTCAGGCAAAAGTGATGTGATCCAAAGACTCAGAATGTAATAATCCTTCAAAAGCAAGACTTAAAGTTCAGCCCATCCTCCTGTTTTGATAGTACTTATAAGAAGGGTGAGGACCATAGTACATATACCGACGTACAACACAATTAGAAAGTAGAAATCGGCACTATTGAATTGGGACAAACCGGAACACCATGACGTAAAGGAACATCGTGGCAACTGTTCAAGTCAGCTCTGCGAGCATGTCTTTAAAATAAACTGTTTATGAAGGTATGGAGTATGAAGATATACACGGACATAATTAATATAAGCAACTACCAGACCTTGGTTATGTATTATCGGGAACGGTAGGCTTATCGACATTACCCTGAAGTCCGGCTCCAGTACCAGGTAAGTCCACTACGGGCTCACCATAGCCCGTGCTACTCGGAGCTTTTTGTTGCCCAGTAGCTGAATCTAAAACAACAACAACAATGACTTTCCCCTTGGCCAACAGCTGATCTTTCTTAGGATGCAATCCACAACAGTTATGGTGAACAAAGTCATTGTATTTAATGAAACGTGTCCAAACGTCCCTTCCTGCATTGGAGTCGAACCAGGGCCCCTTGAAGTTGTGGACCAACTTCGCTGACTGTTGCACTATAGGTCACCTATGTGTTGGCAGAAGTGCATAAGGGATGGTTTGGCACTGAGCTTGTGAGTAGTAGTTGTGCACCCCATACTCATCCTGTGAGCGGTAGTTTGTTGTGCACCCATACTCATCCTGTGAGCGGTAGTTTGTTGTGCACCCCATACTCGTCCTGTGAGCGGTAGTTTGTTGTGCACCCCATACTCATCCTGTGAGTGGTAGTTTGTTGTGCACCCCATACTCATCCTGTGAGTGGTAGTTTGTTGTGCACCCCATACTCATCCTGTGAGTGGTAGTGTGTTGTGCACCCCATACTCATCCTGTGAGCAATAGTGTGTTGTGCACCCCATACTCATCCTGTGAATGGTAGTGTGTTGTGCACACCATACTCATCCTGTGAGCGGAAGTGTGTTGTTCACCCCATACTCATCCTGTGAGCGGTAGCACAAAAGGACTTCAGAGGGCACACAAGATCTAAATGAGAACTGATCAACTTATTTATAATGCCAGCAGGAAGCAGAGGTCCTAGCCTATCCACCTCTATGAACTACAGCACATTACTGTATGTTGGAGACACGTCAGCTTGTTAATACGTGTCATGACTGTCGGTATTAGATATTTCCGGATAACAGACCTGCTGTTGAGGGGTCTAGTCTACCCACTCTATACCTTCGTCACATTAATGACCTTTATCTAGTAGAAGAGAAATGTTGAACCAGTTCATTACCACGCTTGTTTCCCCTGGAACACGACTTGCTCGCAGGTTTACAATCAGGTCCCTAATTACTTCTGGGTGAAGCAGGGGTCGAACAGTTACATATAGACTGGTGCTCAAAACAAGCCTCTCTGGCCAGAGCTCGAACCCCAGGCAAAATCGTTAGCAACGTTATAGGCGAGTGTGCTACCATTGCGCCACAGGATGGCATGAGGAGTAACCTTGGAGGTATAGAGTAGTGTGAGGTATTCACGTGAGGTGTGAGGGAGGTGGGGACGACGCCGGAACAGGAACAGGAGAAAGGGAACAACAAGAAAGTAGTTTCATTTGTTTTATTTTTTTCCGATCAATTGAACAATCTCCAATTACATGGCACTTTATTTACTAACACAGGACCGATTAGAAGAAAGCTGTCTGACTTTCACCGTCTGACACGTGACACACCACGTGACATAATGCACAGCAAGGTGACATCAGACGTGACACGTGACATCACCTAGCTCCCAACAAATGTGCAACATCACATATGACACGTGACATCACATATGACGTGCTAGAAATCTTGTTTAATTCACATCATGCATGATACCTGACATCATATATAATGCCTACCTGACATCTTAAGACACTCGGCACATCAGTGACATGACACACCGGTCTAACTCACACTAGCCATTAACACCAATATTATTACATTAAAGCATTGACAGATAATTTAACTCCAATTACTGAGTTCAATATATATAAAAGTCTACTTTGAAATAGCACCAAGTGAAATAATTTATTAGATAAATCTGATATATATTCTTTCATAAACTTATGATTTTTCAAATTACTTGACGAATCAATACTTTTACCCCAATGATATTTTTGTTTACATTAATTTGCAAGTTGTTATTGGGCAGCATTGAAACAGCGACAGGAACCATTGTTATATTGTTGAAGTAGAAACACAGAGAGAGAGAGAGAGAGAGAGAGAGAGAGAGAGAGAGAGAGAGAGAGAGAGAGAGAGAGAGAGAGAGAGAGAGAGAGAGATTCCAAGGAGAAACGTAGAAGGTTCACTGTGATAGTACAAGTAATTTTAGACAAGAAAGACAAGGGCAGTAAAGATAAGGGCAAGAAAGACAAGGGCAGTAAAAATAAGGGCAAGAAAGACAAGGGCTGTCCAAAGACGTAACTTCCATTTCAACAAGTGAATGACAGCGTACAAACGAACAACCTTGCAAGATATGTTTTCGTTGATATTGCATCATGATTGGACGAGGACCAAGAAGAGCACCATTAAGGAATTATATATTCAAAAGACTGTGGCAGGACTTTTGCAGATATCAAACAACTTCTCGAGCAGGCTTTAAAATCTCAGACTGATCTCAAACTTTATAAAGACATTACCAGTGTTTAAAAAAAATCCAGTTGCCTACAATCTTTTGAATTATTTTTTGACCTTTAAAAACACATTAAGTGATCTTTAAATATCCCACACTGTCCAAATTTATTTGGAAATAATTTTTTTGGGAGTCTGTTGATACCTAAAGACCACCAGAGAGCTTTTAAGATTTTCCTGTGGCTTCCATAGGTGCTAAGCAACCATTTAGTCCGTTTCTTCCTGAGCGTCCTCTTCTTCGAAGTCCTCTTCGTCGTCGATGGTTGCCTCCTGATACTGCTGGTACTCGGACACTAAATCGTTCATGTTGGACTCGGCTTCTGTGAATTCCATTTCGTCCATGCCCTCGCCGGTGTACCAATGGAGGAAAGCTTTGCGCCTGAACATAGCCGTGAACTGCTCGGAGATGCGTTTGAAGATCTCCTGGATAGCGGTCGAGTTACCGATGAAAGTGGAAGCCATCTTGAGACCTCGAGGAGGTATGTCGCACACGGCTGTCTTGACGTTGTTGGGAATCCATTCGACAAAGTACGGGGTATTCTTGTTCTGGATGTTGAGCATCTGTTCGTCTACTTCCTTCATGGACATCTTGCCTCTGAAGATGGCAGCGACGGTGAGATATCGTCCATGGCGAGGGTCGCAGGCAGCCATCATGTTCTTGGCGTCGAACATCTGTTGGGTGAGCTCCGGTACGTTCAGGGTCCTGTAGCTGACTGCCTTGCGGGCGGTGAGAGGCGCGAATCCTGGCATGAAGAAGTGGAGGCGAGGGAAGGGTACCATGTTGACAGCCAGCTTTCTAAGATCGGCATTCAGCTGGCCGGGGAATCTGAGGCAGGTGGTGACGCCGGACATGGTGAGAGAGACAAGATGGTTCAAGTCGCCATAGGTTGGGTTTTGGAGCTTGAGAGTTCTGAAGCAGATGTCGTAGAGAGCTTCGTTGTCAATACAGTATGTTTCGTCGGTGTTCTCAACCAGTTGGTGGACGGAGAGTGTGGCATTGTAGGGCTCTACTACAGTGTCGGAAACCTGGCAACAAGAAACATGAATTATTCACACAATAAACAAACAAAAATAAAGATAAAGAGAAGAAGAGGAGAGGCAAACAGTATGAAAAAGGAAAAGAGAAAGAGGAAGTGAAGAGATACAGAAAAGGAGGAAGAGGTGGGAGAGAGATAAAAAAATATGAAAGGAAGGGAGGGAGGGGTCTTCATTCCTCATCGCCAAATCCTCACCTTAGGGGATGGTACGACGGAGTAAGTGTTCATGATTCTGTCTGGGTACTCCTCGCGGATCTTGGAGATGAGAAGGGTGCCCATGCCCGAGCCGGTGCCGCCGCCCAGGGAGTGTGCCAACTGGAATCCTTGTAGACAGTCGCAGTTCTCCGCCTCCTTCCTCACAACATCCATAACAGAGTCTACCAGCTCGGCTCCTTCTGTGTAGTGACCCTTGGCCCAGTTGTTCCCCGCGCCGCTCTGACCTGTAGTAACGTAAACATAATTAACAACGAAATATCGTAAAATGATTTATTATAATCCTCAAAGTTCGCCTTGAGGTACTTAAAGCCCATTTTGCTTCATTGTCTTAATTGTGTACACAAGGATAAAAACATATATAAAACTACAGAGCGCCTATTGGTCCATACGAGGCAGCCCCATTTATATCCAGCCAAACTCAAGCATACATGTCAAGCCTGCGCTTGAAACAATCCAGCGATCTCACATCTATTGTATTACCCGGGGCCAGAACGGATGTGTGGGGTTGGGTGTCCAAAACCATTGTGCTTTGGTGTCTTGAGTATGTTCACATGGACTGTCGCATGAACTTATGTAAGCAATAGCTTTTCTTATTAAAAAGCTTAGGTAACACATCAGTGTACTGCTACCCAATTCTGTATTAAGGATTACAGAATATAGATCATGCTAGATATAAGTTAATTTAATATTCATATCTCACAGGACGATTAACTACACATAGAATTAAGAAAAAACATGAGATGACACACAGAAATCCTAATAACGTGATGCATCAAATAAACAAGGATAATCTCAGTCGATTAAGGCAGCGTCTGGGATGCTCTCGGACGCAGGTTCGAATCCTCGTCACGACCCTTGTGGATTTGTTCACGAGATGACGAGTTGATAATTGAGCCCTCATCCGGTAGAACTTACCGAAGACAAAGTTATCAGGTTTGAAGAGCTGTCCGTAGGGTCCGGCCTTGACGGAGTCCATGGTGCCGGGTTCGAGGTCGACAAGGATGGCGCGGGGGACATAGTGATGGTAGCCAGAACCTTCGTTAAAGTAAACATTGATTCTCTCCAGCTGGAGCTCCTCGATGTCCCGGCTCACGCCCTGGTATACGCCGTTGGGGTCGATGCCGTGCTCGTCACTGATGATCTCCCAGAACTGTGGACAGAGAAGCCCGAGTTAGTCACACGGTGTCACATGTAATAGACATTTCAACGTGTATCATTAATATTTGTAGTAGCGGTCTTAAAGTCCCATTCATGCGAAACGTTATCACTCAACTTACTTATTCATTTACGAAATGTTTATTATTCAACACAAATCAGCTATCATAACAATAACACATCAAGCCCCAGGTAGCATTCGGCCCCTTTACTTAAATCTTTGAATATGTTAGATATACATTTTGTGATGCATGTTAGCTCGGGGGACCATTCAAGCTTGACGCACAAATGATACTCGCGTGTCCCCAGCATGATGAAGTGATTTGATGATA
The DNA here is from genome assembly GCF_040958095.1 of Procambarus clarkii. Classification (NCBI taxonomy): domain Eukaryota; kingdom Metazoa; phylum Arthropoda; class Malacostraca; order Decapoda; family Cambaridae; genus Procambarus; species Procambarus clarkii. Next base: position 35,040,773 of record NC_091150.1, on the reverse strand, counting down.
TATCTGGGGCCCAAATGGCCACCGAGAGCTGTCAGGAATTGGGTTAAGGGTCAGACGACTTTCAATTCTGTTGTACGGAATTGAACAGTCAATGTGGTCTGGCGGTATAGTACTGGACATGCTAAGGGGCATGGAGCCCTGACTGGGTTCGGGAAACCGGGAAAGAGTTTTCTGATACATGTTAGATATCAAGTTACTGCACATCTTCTCAAGTGTATTATCTATATATATATAAAACTCTGAACTGTAATGCTGTAACGTCTACTCCTTAATGATGGTGAGAAGGGAATACAGAGTAAGAAGAGTAAGAGGAGGTGATGAGGGAAAGGTGGAATGGATAGAAAACGGGGAAGCGGAGGGGAGAGAATAGAAAACGGGGAATCGGGAGGGAGTAAAGGGGACGAGAGGAGGAGTGGGAGTAGGAATGGAAAGGGAAAGAGATAGAGATACTTAGTAATAGTAATCTAAATGAAGCCACCATTCCGTCAAAGATCGCACACTAAGCAATGCGACAGGAAAACCCTGCTTAATAAACCCTGCGTTTACTAAGTTGACACCCCATACACGTACCATACTTGCTTACTGGTTCAGACTACACACTATATTTACTAAAACACTCTGTCAACACACAGAGTGCCTACCAAAACACCGGTCAAGACAATGCATTACTGACAATCTCACCTCACATTACTGAATTCTTCACCCACGGTGGGTTCACCCTAAAGTGGGAGACTGGCACCCACCAGGGTGGAGAGACGTAGAGACGTGGAGAGACTGGCACCCACCAGGGTGGAGAGACGTACAGAGACGTGGAGAGACTGGCACCCACCAGGGTGGAGAGACGTACAGAGACGTGGAGAGACTGGCACCCACCAGGGTGGAGAGACGTACAGAGACGTGGAGAGACTGGCACCCACCAGGGTGGAGAGACGTACAGAGACGTGGAGAGACTGGCACCCACCAGGGTGGAGAGACGTACAGAGACGTGGAGAGACTGGCACCCACCAGGGTGGAGAGACGTACAGAGACGTGGAGAGACTGGCACCCACCAGGGTGGAGAGACGTACAGAGACGTAGAGAGACTGGCACCCACCAGGGTGGAGAGACGTACAGAGACGTAGAGAGACTGGCACCCACCAGGGTGGAGTGACTGGGGGAGGAACTCTTTGGGTGTGCTCTCTCGGAGGGGCTAGTTCTGAGTGACTCCTGGTGTCCACGCCCTTGCCCAAGGTGTCGTGGACAATTGGTTCCTTGTTTGAATCCACTGATGGCAGGGGTTTGTCCCGCACCTTGCCCAAGCAACTCCTCCCTCTCCTACTGAACACGCTCAAACGCACATCTAACACTCAACTCACAACTACAACCATAGAACAGTGAAATACACTTGCACTGTTACAATGCTAATCCTGATCTTAAACGCTTCGTAGTGTTGAAACAGGACCCATGGGCACCACACTACAAACAAATATTTATTTAATATTCCAAGAGTGCGATTTAACCAAACTAGAAATGTTCTGCAAATCAAGGGACCCAGAATGTGGAATGACCTTCCCAATCACTTCAAAGACTGTTCCTCTCTCAACCAGTTTAAGAGTAAAACTAAGTACTACCTTATCAACTCGGAAACCTACCTTACCTCGTAAATGTCCATCAATGTGTTGCTATTATCAAACATTAATGATTAATAACTAACTTGTAAAACTGCTGATGTATAAACTTAACTGTATCTGCCATGTATAAACTTTACGAAAATTTTAGTCCGTCTGTTTTAGTTAAAATTACTATCTGTTGTTCTGTTGCAATTTCTGCTGTTCTATTCAACATGCAATTATTGTCATCTTTTTTCTTCTTCATTTCAATTCATTGTTTTGATCTCAATTAGTTTTAAGTCTTAGTGTTTTTATTTTTTTCCAGATCTTACAGAAACGCTGTGCGTATTAGTGACTTTAGGCTTAGTCTAAACCAGCTCTGTCTAGTAATCCAACATTGTGTTTATAACTTATTTTGTATGAATGTACTTTTCTCTAAATAAACATAATTAATATAAACAGACGAGGAGTCACAATAACGCGACTAAAACATGTTGACCAAACCACACACTAGAAAGTGAAGGGACGACGACGTTTCGGCCCGTCGACGACGAATGGTCCAGGACAGACCGAAACGTCGTAGTCCCTTCACTTTCTAGTGTGTAGTTTGGTCAACATTTTTAACAAATATATTCTTTACTTCCATGTTTTTCCACATTAGTAATGTTTTATATTTTGAAATATTTATTAATAATGTTATAAGATCGGTTTCTTGCATGTGTTAGGAGAGGGTTAGGTGGGGGAAGGGAGGAAGGGGGGGGGGGGTAAGAGGGGTTAAGGGGAGGTGCCTGGTGGTCTGACGTTGATAAACCTCACACAGCTTGTTTCTTTTTACTAGTATGACTTTCTCTCGTTAAGTCGAGCGGGTTCTCCCTACTCCCCCCCTTCCAGTGCCATGTACGGTGCCTCCCAGGGCCACCACTACACCAGTTTTTGTTATATTCCACCAGCTACGTCCCTCTGAGGGCGTTCTCTTACGATTTCCTCTCTCAGACGTCGTAGCAAGAGACTATACTTACCTCTCAGTGCTTACGAGGGAGTTCTAGCTCTATATGCCCCTCCGCCTGCTCGCTTTGTTCGACCTGTTAACTATTCTGACGTTCGAATTCTTCGGGAAATCTGGGTTTAGTGTTAGATTCAGATTCAGATTCAGATGTTTATTCAGGTAAGGTATATACATACAAGTGATGTTACATTAATGGATTGATATATAGATAGAGCTAGTACATACAATGCCTAAAGCCACTATTACGCAATGCGTTTCGGGCAAATAGATGTTGTAGATAGAGGTGGCTTCCACGACGTCTGACACACTTGTGATGACCACAACCACGGCCGGTGGGGAGCACGGAGGATGAATGAAGCTGGTATTGTCCTTTTAGTGTCGGATCCCATCTCGATTCTTGCCGTTAAGCGTGGTTATTATGTTGACTTTATGGCCAAACAGCTGTTGGGCAACGAACAGCTGTTTATGATGTATTTTGTGGTCAGAACAGCTGTTCTTAATGTATTTTTGGTAAATACATACCTAAATGTTTTACGACTATGCTGCTACTTTGTTCTCAGTTTGGGCTCTATATTGGGTAGGGTGAGGGTGACTGGGCAGGGGTGACGGGTGACGGGTGAAGTGAGAGGTGGGAGAAATCCTGCACACAGAGTGTTTAACCACTAATGGATCACTCCCACCATCTGTGAGGTGAGTCCATGTTAGGTGAGTCAGGTCTGGTTGTACTGTACCCGCCCCCCGCCTGGGGTCCCCGCCTGGGGTCCACCACGCCTGGGGTCCACGCCGCCACACGCATAAGTCCGTGGGCGTGTGGCGACTTGGAGAGCTCACAGGGCCTATTAGGGTGTGAGCTTCGGGGTGTAAAGGTGTGAGTGTGGGTGTAGTGTGGGCGTACCCTGGTTAGAAGAGGATTTATGTCTGAAGGTCGTATACCTAGATACATCAGGTGAGGTAATGATGGACAGAGTACTGTACACAGGTGTGGGGGGGTTAGTGTGTACAGGGGTGTACACAGGTGTGCGTGTGAGAAGCAGTGGAAGGAGGGGGGTATACTTTCTCCCTTTCGCACCTGTCGTAGGCGCCAAGTCACACGGGCGCTACTGTTTTGTTTATATATTAAACAATCCATCCCCTATCCTGTGGGCGGTGGTGGACCCCATCCCTATCCTGTGGGCGGTGGTGGACCCCATCCCTATCCTGTGGGCGGTGGTGGACCCCATATCTATCCTGTGGGCGGTGATGGAGCCAATAACCATTCTAAACGCGGTGGTGGAAGGCTCATTCTGGATGATTTCTTGCTCAGGAAATGAATTCCTAAATTCATTTAACTAAGCAAGTTACAGTCTTGATAAGCTGCTTACATATTTTTACATATATGAACAGTATTATATAGCATGGGCTTAGTAAGTGAACCCTGTAGGTAGCTCAGCGCAGCAAGTTACAGCCTTGATGACCAAGTGTGGGAGAACGCTTACAGTCTGAGTACAGGATGCCAGGGGGAGAGAGAGGGAGTGTGACGCTAAAGAATAAGAATTGCTTTGAGAATCTCTTTACCAAATATATTATTAGCTGATGTAATCGGGTATAAAGTAAATATTATATATAAATAAGGAATAGAATATTAGATTCAGTTACTAGAATACAAATTAATCTAGAAATAAAAGAGGAATTAGTACATGGTAAGATCGACTTTGATCAGGAAACGCATGTGCCTTTGGCCCCTGTGCGTTCTCCGTGACCCCTCGCCGGCTAGTCCTGTATGGTTAGCAAAGGACCTGACCAGCAAGTACGAGGGAACACACCACAGCTGGCGAACAGGTGACCAACAGGTGGTAGTGAACATGTGGAGGGAGCGACCACGGGGTCACCAGCCTGACTAGTCAGTGGAAACAAACCCGTCTTTGTTATTGCTCGCTTGTGACTCAACCTCTTATACCCCCCTCCTGAGCGCCTGCCCACATCTGTACCCTTCTCTCTCACCCACCTGCTCGCATCTCTACCCCTTCTCTCTCATCCACCTGTCCTCCTCTCTCATCCACCTGCCCTTCTCTCTCATGCATCTGCCCGCATGTCTACCCTTGTCATCCACCTGTCAGCATTTCTACCATTACCATTGTCAGTTCATTGCCCAACATAGGTTTCAAACCTGATTCGAAGCAAAACACAGAACGGTAGAAATCAGTTGTGTATCCTGAACTGATATTTTAAAACTAAATCAGACGCAAACCAACTTACAAGGACATCTTAACATTTTCAGTGAAAGCGAATGAAAATGATGAAAACAATTTCCTCTTTAACAAAGTTCAATATTACATGATCTCGAAGTGGAAGTAAACTTTCCTTGTAGTACCACGTTCGAGTACCGGTGGCTGGCAGCGACCTACATCAGGTGTGAGCAGTGTGAGTGAGGCAGCAGTAGCACTATATATGGCGCGGGTGCTGCTGGAGGCGGCTCAGTACCTGCTCACCTCGTGTGCCTTTGTACCGGGGTGAAGGAGACTCTACAAAGCCTCTTCATTCATGAGACAACAATGAGTCTGGTTTAACGTTCGTTATTATCGCTTTCATATAGTAACGATTACTATGAACAAATCCACAAGGGCCGTAACGAGGATTTGTGGATTTGTTCATTTGATGCATCACGTTAGTGTGAGCTCTGTGTGTGAACGATTACTATATTTTGTATTTGTTTAATTATATATAATCAGGAGGAGCGTCACCACAGCTGGATGCCCAGTTGAGAGAGAGCCCCGTTACCTAACGCCCCGTAACTCTGCGGTTCCTATTGGTCGCCCAGATGGTATCACAGTGAACCCCTGGAAAAATGGCAAGCAGTTGGTGTAGGACTACGCCAACTGCTACTCACAGGGAATCAGCCAAGTCCCGTAAGTACAGAGAACTGGATCACCACTACAATTTTGTCTCCATTGGTTCTGAAACACTCGGCGCCTGGGGTAGGAGTGCCACCAGTTTTTCAAGGAACTGAGTTCTAGGCTAATTGAAACAACAAGATACCCTAGAGCTATCAGCTTCCGTTTTCCAGCGCCTCAGCGTGACGATACAGAGGGGAAATGTACACTGCATACAGGGTTCCTGCCCGCCATCTGGAGGAACTCGACAACTTATGATAATCATCTTTGTACCCTATATGTAACTTCTTTTTTGTAACAAAGTTTAAATAAAACAAATATATATATATATATATATATATATATATATATATATATATATATATATATATATATATAGGCCAATTTTTCCGGTAACCCAATAAATCATTGTGAGTTTTCGTCTTTTGGTAGTTTGTTTCTATGTAATGGTTTACTTGTGATAAGTTTCAATACTTCAATACAATTTACAGCAGCAAAATAAGGAAATCATTGAGAGAGTGGTGAATACAAGACAGATCACAGGAAGGTAGCCTAGCCGTCTCCCCGGGCCTATCATGCCGGCAGAAACAAATAACGTAGATTGTTATCCAAATTAAGAAAATTACCTGTTTTAGAAATCGACAGGAAGTTTGCCGTCTGTTACCTATCATTAAAACTAAAGTTCGTTTATCGCAAGAATTAAAAAGATGAATCGACTGCAATTCAAAGGTGGAAAGTCATTCTTGGTGTACCGCTGAGCTTGTCGCATACTAATGGTTTCATTTGTCTAGCACGAGATGGTAAGGATGGACAAATGTTTCCGAACGGTTATTCGAACGTTAACTTTCAATAAATAAAGTAAATGACTTAAAACGTGTTTTTTTTCTTTTCAATTTGACGACGTTCTCTCAGCGCTGAAAATTATAGCTAACATTATTTACCGGCAAGAGAACTACTTTTTGTAGTGGAGCGATGCGGTGAGGAGATTGTCAGTCATCCTCCCCCCCCCCCTTCTCTCTCCTCTCTCTCCTCTCTCTCTCTCACACACACACACACACTTCTAGCGGGAAGTTTGCTAATATTGAATATTCAATTGTTTGTGGTCTCCCACACGTGAAGACAAGATCCCAACCTGGGAGGTGTCGAACTCTACAAATAACATAATTTTAATTGGATTTTGGCTTCACACAATACTCTGTAGCCTAAAAAAAAACACATCTAATCCTAATAATAAAGCGGCAAGAACAGTTGCCCCGAGTGCAGGGTAGATATGACGTTCGGTAGGTACTTAGTGTAAACTTTATTTAGTGCATAGGTTCGTTCCCAAGTTGTGAGCCAACAATGTTAGTCTCATTAAAAGTTATTTATTTTTTTTCATCCTTGTTTGATAGGAAAAAACTGATCTCAGGTTTTGCGGAAATATATCAAAGCATTTGGATAATTTATCGATAAAATTATAGTCAAATGAGTAAACTTACAGAGACAGAGAAACCTTACCAACAGATTATCATGCTTGGCAAATTTACAGCAAGATAAAACAAAAACAAAAAATAAAAATAGCAAGAAGGAAGTGGAGACAAGGACACCGGTGACAACAAAGAAAATTATTCTTACCAGCTGGTTACTGGCTTGAGCTTAACAATTATAACTTCTCTGTAACTCATTCTTAGATTATTACAACTAGTCTGCAATTTATGATCATGGGTGTGGCGGTTATATATATACATACATACGTACATATATAACAAGGTTTTGTATGTTCACACGTACATACATAACAAGGTTATATATGTACACACGTACATATATAACAAGGTTCTTTACATATATAACAAGGTCATTTCGTTCTGAGTAGCTAAATCTAAAATAACAACAGCATCAGTTGTGGCTGACGGCAAGTTGACATGGTCTCTGTCTCTCGGAAATAATCGACACTATATACCTAGAATTGTTGGCCGTAAAGCGAGACAGGTATGACAAGCTGGCTGTCCTAGAGCGAGGCATATATGACAAGCAGATTATCTATATACACAAAAATACAAACATACAAGCAGGCTTAAAAAGATATGAGCTATACAAATGACAGCCAGCCATAGAGGCTCCTACACCATCAGTAGATACCTGCAAGAGTCTCCCGGCTCTGGCCTGACAGCCATAGAAGCTTCTACACCGTCGGTAAACACCTGCAAGAGTCTCCCTCTGGTGCTGGTGTTGTCAGGCAGGTGTCAGGAGCGACTCGACTACTTAACAGCGCCCATTACCCGACACATGTTATATCGTATATACAGGAGGGACGCAATGAAACATTCATCCAGCAAAAGAGAACCAAGCAAATGAAATAGGCCAGATGAGGAAGCCGAGGCCATTCCGTTTCATCAGTAGATACAGTACAGCACAATAGTTAAGCTCCTTACCTACGAACAGAAATAGATAATAACATTTAGATAACAGCAAATAATCGCAGATCATTCATCAGTAGGCTAAACATGCAGCTAGTCCTCTCGAGTTGCCACAACGGACAGAAAATGGTGTACTAAAACATCCGAACCTAACCTAACCGAGCAACGGACGCATAGAAAACGCGAATATTTGCGATCCACTAAGATTTATAGTACATCATATTTTGTCCGTTGGGGGAGTTTGACAACAAAATGTGATGTATTATTCGCGAGGACAGGTTGAATCATGAACAAGTAGACCTGAGAAAGAATGCATACCTCCGTACACGCAAGGCAGAGAAGAGGTCAGACGCAGAGACAGCAACATAAATTTACTGTCACTTGAGGTAATGCGCTCATCCGGCTGGAGCTGCTGGGCCGAGTATAGTGCACACGCAGGCGTACCGGCTCCCACCACCACAACGGCAAGCCAACAGAAAATGATGGAAAATCATGACTAAAGACGTGGGTGTACCCTTGTACGATTGGACTCTCAGCACCACTCCTGTGCCAGGTAAGTCCACTACAGGCTCACCATAGCCCGTGCTACTTAGAACTTGTTCAGAGTAGCTGAATCTATAACAACAACTTGTACGGTGGGCATGACGGGAGTCGTGGCACAAGTAACAGCCCCACTCCTGTGCCAGGTAAGTCCACTACGGGCTCACCATAGCTCGTGCTACTTTGGAACTTTTGTTCTAAGTAGCTGAATCTAAAACAACAACAGGGAGTCGTCATAAGAGTCGAGGGCTCACTAGGAGAGGCCACTACCACTTACTTCCTAACTCTTCGCTGCAAGTAGTAGTAGTCTACCTTCTCAACTCCCAAAGCTCGAATCCTGGATTCGATTCCAGACGGGATAGAAATGGCTGGGCACGTTTCCCTTCACCTGAAGCGTCTGTTCGCCTAGCGAACAGGCGCACACAACACATTATAAGGTATAGATATATACAGAGACAAATGGTAGGGGGGGGGGGGAACCTTTGACAAGCCGCGGGCTTCTTATCCTCGTCGAGGCCACTAGAGAGATAGTGACCCTCAGCAAATCAGATAAATTCAGATAATGTTAATTGAAATATCGATTATTTTCTTAACTATGATGTAGAAATGTAAGAAAAAAATGTAAATTGAAAAAAAATCGTGGGGATAATAAAACAAATATTACCACTTATGCAAATGAGGGTGTGGCCTGACACCACCAAAATGTGCAGAGGTACTAAGAGAGAGGTGGTGGGCGGAGGGGAGCTGCGAGCCATGGGCGTCCACCTGCGGACGGAGCGCAGTGCATGATGTTGCAGGTGCAGCCAGGGCGCTCCAGGGCCTGTAGGCGGAGAGGGCGTGGACGGTTGTTCAGGTGCACAAATATGGCGGCCACTATAAGATACCTTCTGGGTCTTAACTCACGCAGCTTCCACTATCGCTGAATGTTTCCAGACACTAAAGGCATTTATTTAACGCCTGTACCCTCTACAGGTTGACCAAGCCATCATCATGCAGAGTAACATTAAAGGGAGTTCGAGGTCAAAGAAAGGGAGGCGTCACCTGCCATGATGGGCGTCGTCTCGTGCGCCGCACAGCTCACTACACCTACACACCCCTTGTGGGCGTCTTATTATTATTATTCACAAGCTCAGGTTACACAACAGTGTGCTGCTATCCTATTCTATATTAGGAATTACAGAGTGCAGATCCAGACTTAGCAATACATAAGTTCTGCTAATATTCTCCTCTCAGGATGGTTGGTTATACACCTAAAAAGCACGGATTTGGAGGATGGCGTGCACTCGCAAACATTGGCTAGGCCGCCAAAATGTCCTCCAAGCCCCTTATGAGTGTGTCTAATGCCACACACACATCACCTACACTTCGCTTCACCTACACCTTGCATCACCTACACCTCCACCTTGCCTCACATACACCATCCAAACCATCAACCTAAAAAATAACGTCATCGAAAACAGAACCATTAAAGCAGGACTTCTTTAATTTAATTTTATTCACTGTACATTTAGCTTTAAAAATACAGTATAGTTATTGTCATTAAAAATGCCTAAACAGTGAGTTTGCTCCCCTGGGCAGGGAGACATGAGCAGTGCTCCCTCTGGGCAGGGAGACATGAGCAGTGCTCCCTCTGGGCAGGGAGACATGAGCAGCATAACTGGCAACACATGCAGGTGATAATAAGAGCAAAAAACAACAACATTAAGAATCAAACAGGAAATATGACGAGGTAGCGTGCCCCCGGGGGGAAGGGGGGGGAGGCGAATAATACAACTCCAGAGGCAAATTTAGGAACAAATGTTTCGTCTACCGTTGTATTATTTACATAGCTGACCTAACTAAATATAATCTGGCCAACCTACCTTACCTAACAAAAATGTTCTATCCTTATCTAATATAGTGCTGTCCTGAAAATTAAACGAAAAGCCGTATATTTAGTATTGTGCCCGGAAGCCTGATCAAGGCTTAATACGTCAATTTCAGTTGTCGTTTCGATTGTACTGTATTTGTATTTGACAATCGTTTTACCATAAAAACGACTGTACCGCAGGGCAGTGTGCTTGGCCCTTTGTTACGGAATGTCTACTTGACTGATCTACCACACCTCATCCCAAAGTTCAGGCCTGTGCTGATGACTGTACTCTAACCTTTTACGTGAAGAAAAGAAGAAATGCCAACTGTTACGAGGTTCATTAATCACAAACTTGGAGCAATATCTACCTGAAGAGGAAGATGGCAAATTTCATTTGCAGCAGAACAAACACAGGCGATGGTGATAACTAGATAGCATGATATTGCAAATGGGAGAAGTATACAAATGAGTGGCAAAAACCTAGTATTCAGTGACTAAGTTGACATCTTGGAAATGAAGTTTGATTCAACAGTGACCATGAAAAGTCACAAGTTTAACCTACCAAGCTAGGCTGCCAAGAAACTAACTGCCTTACGGCGACTCTCATATCTTCTTGACAGCAAAAGGTGAAAAACCTTACAGACAGCTCATGTTTGCTCCCAGCTTGAGTACGCACCACTTTCCTGAATAGCCTGCTCCACCCCCCTATCCCCCAGTCATTTATCATAATTTTGGACAAGGTGAAGATTGGGCACCATTCCTTCCTCCCCCGTCCTATCCCAAATCCTTATCCTGACCCCTTCCAAGTGCTATATAGTCGTAATGGATTGGCGCTTTCCCCTGAAAATTCCTTCCTTCCTTGCAAAGTAATCTGCAACTAATAATTTACGCTTACCCTTTCAATGTACTGGGAAAGCGTAAGTAATTAGTTGTTTCAGACTTTCTTCTTCTTCTTGATAGTAGGTGCAGTTTGCATGAAGGGTTTGTCCTCCCGATGACTGCACCAGTACAGATGTTGGTAGAGGCGTTTATGTTGAAGATGATAAGAGTTTCAAAAGTGCTTGTTGCGTTGTGCTGTAGACAGAGGAGCGGCGACTAAAACAGAGGTGGATGTTAGAGGGAGACTTGCCGCACCGTAGGACGTGTGTTGTGTTTATGGCGTCAGCTGATCCTTGGTGTTGCGACGAGGCAGTTGTTTTCTGTGTTTAGCTGTTGGTGGCGCCAGGTATAAATGTGGCGCGGGTCAGATGTGACCCAATTTGTTGGTCGATTGGAGATATTTAGCCAGTGCTTTGACTATTTGGTATTTTTCTTGTAACGAGTGGTCACCGCCTCCTAATATATGCTCGATGGTAAAGGGTATTTTAAGTGAGATAAGTTCTTGTTTGAAATTTACTCTGGCACTATAGTGTCGGAAGCAATGTAGGAGATAGTGTTCGATTGTTTCAGGCACCTGACAGTGGATGCAGAGTTCGTTGATGTCTGTTCTGTACTTAGAGCTGTGTGCTGCTAGTTTGGTGTGTCCCAGCCTTAATCTGGTCATCGCTATATCAATTTCTCTGCTTTTATATCTGACATGTTTCCAAGTTTCCCACTTCTTTTTAATGGACCCGTAGTACAAAGGTGAGCATGACGTTTTCCATTTCGTCGCAAAATCTTGGGTGATGGTATTTTTGAAGGCTCCTTTACGTGCAACATGGGGAATTGGATGACGGGTAATGTGAGGTGTGTTGTGCATTGCTTTGGCTAGTTGATCTACTAGTTCATTATGGAGAATACCACAATGCGCTGGGACCCATTGGATAGAGGTATCATAACCGTTCAATCGATGTTCATGAAGAAGTTGAAGACATGGGTAAACAAACTCCTTGCACGTTTTTGAAGAGTACGTAATTGCTTGAATCGCACTCTTGGAGTCACTGCAGATTGTATATGTCCCGACTGGTAATGTTGTGATTATTTGGAGAGCTTGATATAAGGCATATAATTCAGCTGTGAAAACAGATAGTTGGTTTGGTAACCGCCATCCCTGCTTGAGATGGTATTCCGGTATCCATACAGCGCTAGTGACCGAGGGTACGTTGTTCTTGATGATGCGAGATCCATCTGTATAAATCGCTGTGGTATTTGGGTAGCAATTTTTCATTGTTGAGAGAAAGACTGAGGCTATGGCTGAGTTTGGTGCAGACTTTGGAATGTTGTCTTCGAGTTGTATTGTTGTATTAGGAGTTGTATAAAGCCAGGGTGGAATAGGGGGAACAGTAAGTTGGGTTTCCGAGTTTTGGAGTAGAGAGAGGTCTATATTGAGGTTATTTGTAGCCCGTGTGAGGAAAGGTTGTGAGTGATTGGTTGGGAAGCGGGGGTTATGTGGGTTAACTGTTGGGTTAATTTTTGATCTGTATGGGTGTGTCTGGTGAGCAGTGGTACAGAGTGACAGATAGTTGGCACACATTATGTCTCGTCTGGTGGCTAGGCTTGTGAGGCCCGTTTCCCCGTAAAGTCCGAGGATAGGAGTGGAACGCATTGCGCCACATATAAGTCGCATGGCATTGTTTTGGATGACCTCTAGGCTCTGTAGGTTAGTAGGCGCAGCCGATGCATATGCTTGGCAACAATAGTCTATTTGGCTGCGAATGTAGGTTGTATAGAAACGGAGCAGGATTTTATGGTGTGCTCCCCAGGTGGTGCCAGTGAGGGCTTTCAGTATGGCGAGTCGGGGTTGTGTCGTCTGTTTAAGGTGTTGAATGTGTGCTGTCCAGGTAAGTGAGGGCGAGTCTAAGTGCATGCCAAGGTATTTATGTTCTCGTACGTGTTGGATGGGAGTGTTGTGTATTGTGAGGGTGGGTAGATGAACGAGTCTTTTTTTAGTGAAAATTTGATAATAGGTTTTGGTAGTACTAACTTGAAGGCCCCATTGTTGTGTCCAATCTATGAGGTGATCAAGTGCTGTTTGCATGGTTGAGACTGTATTAGGTAAGGCGTTGTCTGAGTAATACAGTGTTAAGTCGTCGGCGTACGCCGAGAGGTTAACAGGATGGGTGTTAGGCAAATCTGCTAAGAATGCAGCAAAAAGGGTTGGGCTTAGTATGGAGCCTTGTGGGACACCCGTTTGTATTGGGATGTCATCGGAAAACTCGCCTTGTATATAGACTTTAGAGGTCCTGTTCGTAAGATAAGATTTTAACCATAAAAGTAATCTTCCCTGTACGCCTAAACGCGCAAGCTTTGCGAGGAGGCAAGTATGAGGAATGCTATCAAAAGCTCCTTTGAGGTCTAAGTAGACAACAAGGCAATATTTACTGCTTCTGAGAGAGGTGCGGATTTCATGTTCAAGGCAAAGTATTTGATCGAGTGTGGAGCATTGCGGTCGAAATCCAGCTTGGAGTGACGGTATAATATTATTATATTCTAGATACCATTGGAGGCGAGTATGTACTAGTCTTTCCATGACTTTACTGAGGCATGATAGTAGGGAAATAGGTCTATATGACGCAGGTTGGGATGGGTCTTTTCCTGGTTTAAGGAACGGAAGAATAATACTGGTCTGCCATTGTGAGGGAATATTTCCGTGAGTCCAGCATAGGTTGTAATAGTTTAGGAGAGTACTATGTGCAGTTGATGGGAGATGTTTTATGAGTTCATATGGAATTCCATCCTCTCCAGGTGCCTTGCCAAGAGGTAGGCGGGTTAAGGCTAATTGTAGCTCGCTTAAGGTGTATATGTTGTCGACGCCAGGCATGGGTAGCAGTATGGCACGGTCAATTTCTTGTCTGAGGGGGAGTTCTTGGGCATGAAAGAAGGGTGTTGAGAGGGTAACTTTAAGACATTCAGCAAGAACATTTGCACGCTCCTGAGGTGTTTGACATAGTGAACCGTTGATCGTCAGGGGGAACGAAGGGAATGTTGGGCGACCTTTAATGCTGTTAAATGTAGCCCAGACTTTTGAATGTGGCGTAGTGGGTGTGAGGCTATCACAAAATTTTGCCCATGATGCTCGCTTTGCTGACAGTATGGTTTTTTTGGCTTCTGCTGTAGCCCGCCGGAGATTAACCCAGTTCTGTAGGGAGGGTTGACGTCTTTGTTTTTGTATGGCTCGTCGGCGTAAAGCGACTGTTCGTGCACATTCCGCGTTCCACCACGGTTTAAGTGGTTTGTTTGACCTATGTACCTATTCAGACTTTTATCTGAGAGGAAGCGACGGAGGAGCCGTGCATAGCTTTTTCAACTATTGAAAAAGCTATATATATGTAAGAGGCAACATTACTATCCTAACGCCGAGGAGAGAAAGCTACAATGAAAGGAAGCCTCATCTTCAGGCAGACTCATCGGAAAAAATTTGTAAGCATTTTTTTTCCAAGGAAAGTTTAGACAATGATGTAACCATGAGCATCAGTGTGTGTGGGTGTGTTGCTGGAGGCACACAGCCTTGGAGCAAGCGACGCCCTCACTATATAAGGCTTAAAGCTAGACCAACTACACCTGCTGATCGGTATACTCCCTGTCAACCCACGCCCCTTGTCTCATTCTCGCTCACCCACGCCCCCCAGGACCTTGCTCGCTCACCCACGCTCCCCAGCACCTTGCTCACTTGATCATGCCCTTAGTCGTATCAGCTTGTTAGCCTCGTCTAACAAGTGACATTTCTTACCAGCATTCCCCACTACTTTAACCACCATACCGTCCGACTTCACTGTGAATACTATTTATACGTGTTGAACAGCCCGGTCCCACCCCCACATTATATGCTTCTCTCAGCCAGTGCCCGTGTTGTTAGAACGACCGAATTATCGGTAATTAATACCTTAAATATTCGCTCGCTCTTGGGAAATATGCAGTCAGTAGACGGAGGAATCCACACGTGTTTATCAAAGAGGTGGAGGTGACTGTGTTGATACATTGACGTCCGGCCTTCGACCCTCCAGGGCAACACCTACACCCTTGTGACAACACCTGAACCCTTGTGACACATCACCTGCACTCGTGCGAGATAACAACTGCACCCTTGGATACACAACATCAGTCTCTTTACAAGAGCCCTTACAGACCTGATATGGAATTCATATAGCTTCCACCTTACAAATCCTTCACTCTCACTTTGTTATGAAAAGCACATATAATATATATGAGAAAAAGGCAGTTGACGGTTCAATAGAACCAGAGATAAAGTGATCTTTGTGGATGGTTGTTAGTGCTGAACCATCGTCAGGTTCGACAGAGCCTAGTTTTATGATTGTCAAAACATTATATACATCATTACGTTAGGATGAATTAGCTTAGGCTGCGGTAGGTTCAGCTGGGTTGGGTTTAGTGAAGTTGGGTAAGGCTTAAAATCCGTTGGCGAACTGTCTTGTGTACGATGTGTCTTGTATCCTGGCAGTCCGGGTTACAGACTTTGGCCGGTACAGCAACGGTAGGGAAATGTTAACCCGAAGCGTCATTAACAGCGATCGGCCTACGTGGTTCCCGACCAGCGGTCCCGTATATGGAGGTCGGCAGTCGGGTCTTTAAACTCAACAGTTTTGACGCATGAGTCACGCGGTACATCTTCGCGCGCTGATGCACGCATTTATACTGATTTTTTCAGTTGCTTGAAATCTATTTTAGTTGTTTTCAGTACTTGTTATGTCTGTTCCGTATAAGGGTCTTGCTTCTAGTAGCAGCTAGAGCCTTAGATTTAACAGGTGGGTAGAGAGTAATCGGGGCTAAACATGGCAGAACATTCCTTAAAGCTGCTTGCTATTTAATACGTCACTTAGCCCCATAACTGATGTGGCACAGAATCAAACAACTGAGATATATTACAGAAGACCTGTGCATGCTGCACGCACTCAACAGATTACAGTAAAACATTCTTGTCTATGTTGTATACGCTGTACAGGGCTAAAATTGGATGCGATATATAGAATACAACAAAAAATACTGTATGCTATGGCCCATCCTCTCAAGCGTACCCTGTATGGCTGAGTGGCTGGCAGTCGTGGAGGCATTACAAGGACCTGTCGCCCAGATCGAACCCTGACCCCCTGATACAGGGTGCTCAAGTCGGTGGCCACTCCCTTTGCTAGTCTTAATGGCTTGGTGCTTTCCCCTGATAATTCCTTCCCCCCACCCGGGGTCACTCCTGACATGTCCCACGACTCAACCCGCCCACCCTACGTGGACATTTATGACTATTGCTAAACCATTCTATCGGTGTCGTAAAGCTTTGTGTGTGTTTCTTTGTCTCTGTTATCTCTGTGTCTTGCATGGAACTTCTCGATGGGGGTACCCGGCTGTGCTTGGGTCTCGCTCCCACTCCCTGTTGTTTCAGATTTAGCTACTCAGGACGAAGTGCCCATGTAGCACGGGCTATGGTGAGCCCGTGTCCCACTCCCCCTGTTCCTTTCTCATATCTGATTCCCTCTTTCCCCATGCACCTCTTCCCCCCCCCCCCCCCCACATACACACACACACTTTTTCCCAATCTTCCCCTCTCCCCTCTCCCACCCTCTCCACCTTTCTCTCTCTCTCTCTCTCTCTCTCTCTCTCTCTCTCTCTCTCTCTCTCTCTCTCTCTCTCTCTCTCTCTCTCTCTCTCTCAGAAAATATAATATTAATAAGCATTGTAAATTGCTAGAAACTACACAAAGCACATTCCCAATTTTAGATCATGAAAATCACAGGGGGTCGCTGTAAATGCCAATATTTCTTAAATGGTGGCAGAGGGGCCGACCCCGACTGACCTGTGGCTCTTACTAACACCCTTATATGGCATTGTGGAAAGTTCGATGAAGCCGTCTAACCTCCTACTTTGCACAGACAGACAAACATTGTATGTTATAAATATAGATTTTTTATCTCTTATCTGCCTTGTTTATCTGTTTCTCTTTCCGTGTGCCTCCCTTCCTCCCTGCACCCCACCATCATAGAAGCAAAACTATTATTATAATCTTGACCATAAGACTAAGCATTACCCGCCTGAGATATTGCTGAGGCAATAGTCTCAATTATGCTCAGGGGACGAGGCGGCCAGGGAGCGACGTCAATACTGACGTGGGCTAGCCAGGGGGGTCTCTGCCCCCCCACACACACACTTCTTGTGCTCTTGTTACCATAGAGTGACAGACAGACCGACCAAGAAGCAACCAGACTGATCAAAAAGCGACCAAATATAGTTACATCTTGGCCAGAATTACGAGAGCCTCCGACACTGAGCATGCGGTGTTGTGTACTGCGTAAGTCCTTCCCCCTGACCCCCTTCGTCCCCCCCCCCCTCCCCTGTAACAAAACACAACTGTCTATCCCACAACACAGTCGTCACAATTTGTCTACTTTGCCTCATTCCTGTGCGCCTCAGTGTTCCATAATCCCCCCCCCCACCCCGACACTATCCATCCTTGACCTGTCGCATACCAAAAGTGCACCAGCACCGTCTGGTGGCACTGGCAGGACTGAGTGCCAGACATGGCACTCAATCACGTAGACATTGTCTGATACAACCACCTGTTAACACTGGGAGATTTGTGGCTCAATAACCCTCTCACGCTACACTGTAGAGGAACATCTCTTAACACTCTCTGTATGGTCCAGACGGGGAAAAATATGCATGCTGGTTAGTACTGTGAAAGTATTTCAATCACAGGCGTGCTCAGCAACTCGCTACACTATAGACGTCTTAACAGATGTTTAGCCTTGTTCGCGGAGGACACAAGAAAATGTAAATAAGCTGGTTTGTATTTGAAACGAGTCTGTGGAAGACGAAAACACAAAAAAACTAACTGAATTAAACAAAGGAAGTGAGAGGCTTCGGTTATGCTTAATACTTTCTCTTCAGATCATTGTCTCATTTTGTACGCAAGTGGGTCTTTGCAACAGTATATCTTTGCAACAGTGTGTCTTTGCAACAGTATGCCTTTGCAACAGCGTGTCTTTGCAACAGCATGTTTTTGGTCGTCTTTGATATTTATGTACAAGCTTGATTTGAAGCTTCGTGAGTTTAGGCCGTTGTGTGGTCTGCAGTGATCGCTAGACCATTTTGCGTGACCTTTCGTCTGTAGTGACAACAGTACCAATTTAGCGTGATATATCCTCCCTCAATGTGCCCTTGCGCGTCTGTTTTGTTAATGTCCAAGAACTCTCTAATTTCCTTCATTAAACTAATTAATTTCAATGACTATTTTTGTCCAGGAGTGCATCACAACACACTCGTATCATGTATCCAGACTGTCCGTCAGTGGGTATAATGCTTAACTTATTACACGCCTTGAAGCCTTTAGGAACCTGCCTTCAGGTATTACAGTTAAACCCAAGAGTGGAGTGGTGAAGGCTACACCGCCGCCAGACACGCTGTAGCCTACTCTACCATCCCACCTGGTAAACTACACTCTTTATTCTTACCAGGTACACTATTCTAAACCTTTTTCCATAAGTGCACTTTTCTGTAGCGAAGTGATTATCAGAATCTGCTCACAGCCGCTTGGGCCCGAGTTTGACTCACAGGCAGGGCGAGACTTTCGAGCACGTGTCCTTTACTCCTCTGTTCACCTAGCAGTAATAAGTATTTGGGTAATATCTATAGTAATAGGTCTATTGTTGTAGGTTGTATCCCCCGGCACTAGGTGAACCTCAATAAGCTTAAACGGCTTCCTATAGTCCCCGACAATGGGAAACGTTTCTTCCCTTTTGGTGAACAAACTATTTCCTATCCTCACTAATGTACTATCCTTCTCTATACTTATTCAGCGTTGTTTATTATCCCTGTGGCATTGTGCTGTATAAACAGAGCTTCTCAACCCGCTAGTGTGTACACTCTCCGGCTCAACACTGTGTTGCCATGCCGTCCCTCCTGTCTGATACCTTGCGTCCCGGCGCTCGCTACACCCCACCTGCGTCTCTCTTGACTCTTACACCCCACCTGCGTCTCTCTTGAGTCTTACACCCCACTTGCGTCTCTCTTGACTCTTACACCCCACCTGCGTCTCTCTTGACTCTTACACCCCACCTGCGTCTCTCTTGACTCTTACACCCCACCTGCGTCTCTCTTGACTCTTACACCCCACCTGCGTCTCTCTTGACTCTTACACCCCACCTGCGTCTCTCTTGACTCTTACACCCCACTTGCGTCTCTCTTGACTCTTATACCCCACCTGCGTCTCTCTTGACTCTTACACCCCACCTGCGTCTCTCTTGACTCTTACACCCCACCTGTAGCGGCCAAGACAGATGTATTTATCACTACACTAGACCTGAGTCTGTGTCTGATGTTTATCTTGACTGCTACACCAGGCTAACCGACCAACACTGCTGCAGGTGTGGCCGGCTTTTGACCGACCAGCACTGCACTCCAGCTGCATATCACACAGCGCTGCCTTAATATACAAATATCAGCAGACATCATTAGTCGAGTCGAGCAGCGTCTGCAAACATTTGCTTATTTCTATCCACATGACAAAGAAAATTGTTGCTGAAATGAGAATGCAACTTAATATACCGTTTCATTGCCAATTATAAACAGAGGAAAACGTTTGCATGATAAGCGGTGTTTGTCCTGTGCGGCTGCGCTTTGCGACTCAAAGTGCTTGTTTTGTTTTTGGAATCTCGCAGATATAAACAAGAAATTGAAAATTATTTATGAGTTTGTAAATTATTTTGTTGTAGAGCATATATAAATATCCCTCAGAGACATTAGCCTGTCTGTGTCCAACAGACACACGGCGTTAAAACGCAATTTTTCAGGGGGCATTCAGGGTGAAAGAAACTTTGCCCATTTGTTTCTGCCTGGTGCGGGAATCGAACCCGCGCCACAGAATTACGAGTCCTGCGCGCTATCCACTAGGCTACCAGGTCCCCTGGTAGCCGTGTGTGTGTGTGTGTACTCACCTAGTTGTATTCACCTAGTCGTGCTGCGGGGGTTAAGCTTTGGCTCTTTGGTCCCACCTCTCGACTGTCAATCAACTGGTATACAGATTCCCAAGCCTATTGGGCTGTAGCAAATCTACATTTGTAAATGTATATGGAGTTTGCCTCCACCACATCGCTGCTTAATGCATTCCATTTAACTACTCTGACACAGAAAAAAATCTTTATAATGTCTCTGTGGCTCATTCGGGTACTAAGTTTCCACCTGTGTCCCCTTGTTCCTGTTCCACCCATGCTAAATAGTTTGTCCAACCTGTCAATTCCTTTGAGAATTTGATTTTTTTTAATTGTGTGCGTGCGAGCTGGCAGTGAGTCAAGTGTGAGCATCACACACGACGCGCCTGCACCTATAGTCTGGCGCACCACTGGACAGCGTTTACCATGCACACGATTAAGGCCGCCTCCACGAATAACACACATTTATCAGCCATAAAGTTTTGCCTGCTTATAGTCACACGGCCGTCACGCCCCCCTGACGTTACCATGCACGGGCATTAATGCACACACTGCAGTCCCGTAGCCCCACCACACCAGCGGCGCCACCACCCTTGTCACTTTTTTTTTTATCTTTATTTAAAAAAAAATACAATATAAATTACATATACATAAGTTTTACAAGGCAATTATACATTACAATTCTTAGTGAACAAGTGTTTCAGTAGTACAGAACAAGATCTTTAGAAAACCCTGAATGTTATACTTATTTACCTATAAACGATTTACAAAAATTGGAGAATAAATTTACATTAAAATACAGGGGAAATTATTACATTGTCACTGGCCCGGCTGCCTGCCAGCACAACATCACACCCCCGCAGGAAATTGATGTTACTTACTAAAAATCATTCTGAAGGGACTTCTGGAAACAATAATCAGAGGTTTATCTCCTGTCTTTGCACGGGTTCACCAGAGAAGGTAGCCATAGTGATAAACATTCATAAAAATACAAGAATAAAGGATACCATAAAACCCTATTGGTCCATACGAGGCAGTTCCTATTGGTCTATATGAGGACCAATAGGAATTGGGTTGATATAAGTTCCTACTTATTCAACCCAAACTCATTCATATATATGTCTAACCTATGGATGACACAATCAAGTGATCCTACATCTATTATGTTCTCAGGTAATTTGTTCCATAGTCAACAATCGTTTTCAATCCAATATTTACCAGGTCTTTCCTGAATAGAAACTTATTAAATTTACATCCATTGTTTCGTGCTCTACTTTGTGTTGATGTATTTAAAACCTTGTAGAGCCTTTCATACATTTATTTACATGAATTATGTCATCTCTTACTCTGCCTCTCGCAGGCCCCTAGTAGCCTCGCGCGCTCATTTGCTCCGCTAAGAACGTAAAGTTTTGAACATTGTTGTGTTGTTGGTGCGAGACGCGGTAGAGAGATTTGGTAATAAAAACCCACATTTACCCAGATTTTCCCGCCTGGCGGTTAGTTCGTCACTTACGCTCTTTGTAAGTCTTCCGGTGGTTGTTCCGGGGTGGTGGGAGCTTCCCGCGTCACGCCCTCGCCTCCTCTCACAGATGACCTTGCCACCAATTCCGTGTATTTGCTCCGAAGAGCGTGACTGACTCGGAGCTTGTGTGCTATCTGTGCCGGGCAATTACATTACAAGAGATCCTAATGTCTTCAGTAACGTACGTAACTCTTGACTAATTTTGTGATTAATTTGTATTCCTCCGCCTTCCCTCCATGTCTGTTTGTGTAGGCTGTATGGTATAAGAAAAGATGACTTCCGGCAATGACTACAGCACCGTTCCTGTGCCAGGTAAGTCCCCTACGGGCTCACCATAGCCCGTGCTTCTTGCCCCGTTCCTGTGCCAGGTAAGTCCACTACGGGCTCACCATAGCCCGCTCTACTTGGAACTTGTTCGGAGTAGCTGAATCTATAACAACAACAACAACGGCAATGACTGCTGAGTGAACGGACAGTTTAGGATTGGTGCTCAAGCATCTTCTCCCTGTCCAGGGCTCGAACCTGAGTTGATATCGCTAGCCTGCCGTTGGCTGAGCGCGCTACCACAGTCCCACGTTGTTGGTTATTTCTCAGTCGTACGTCCTGGCACCTCTCCTTACACTGTTTTATATAAATTATATAATTTTGAACAGCCCCGAGGGTTGTCGCAGCAGTGACGCGCCGCGCCTATGTTACCATGAGGCTTCTCAGGAATGCCATTAAGGCAAACTCGTAATTAATTATACTCTGCATTATCCAAAATGTAGTTGAATAGAATACTGATTACCCAGGTGTCTATGATGGTAATTTGAATAACAATTTCCCCACGCTCAGCTAAACCACTGTGGTAATACGCGGTTTAGTCAAATTACCTTGAACGCTGGAGTGGCTGCCGTGGTTCGCTGCCCTGGCAGGTGACGCTAAGGCTGAGAACGTCGGGGCACAACACAGAATTCCGTCTTTACCACGCCGGGTAAATGCAGCGGCGGGAAGAAGATGCGAGACCGGGCAAGCGTAGCCTTGTAATTTTTGTAATACGTATGACGAGGCTGTGCTCGTGCATGTGGACCAGGCTTCATGTAAAATGTCGGACACCGCTGAGCATGTATGGATTCTTGACCTACAGTTATGTGCGCTATATTTTGAAAGAGGATCCAGCAGGAATATGTAATAAGGTGCTATTAATTCTTGCGAAATATGTGTGTATATATATACATATATAAATATGCGTCAAGCTTGAATGGTCCCCCAAGCTAACAAGCATCAGAAAACTCTTTACACCTGAAGGATTCGAACCGGAACAGCCAGGGCTCCATGCCCCTTGGCGTGTCCAGTACTATTACCACTAGGCCACACTAACTGTACAAAAGGATCGGAGTGTTTTGACCCTTAACCTAATTCCCGACAGCTCTCTGTGTCCTTATTGGGCACAGATATTTCGTCAAATCGCCATGCAACCTCTGAAGAGTCAACTAACACAACACATGTACCCCCTATTAGACTATTTTACATGAACTTCTCTTCGACGGCTCATAAAACGGAGGAAAGTGTCCTGAAATATATTGTTGATAGGAACGTTATCTCTACAGACAAAAATCAGAAAATACAATTGACGATTTATTATAAAACCAAGAAAACAGCCAACCTACTCTTGAAGAACTCTCCAGACACCAAGCATAATGCCTTAAAGGAAACCAACGTCGTCTATGCCTTCAAATGCCCACTTAGGGATTGTAAGCCCCCAAAGAACTCAGTATATAGGCAAGACAACAACGTCTCTTTCCAGGCGATTAACAATGCATAAACAACAGGGCTCCATCAAGGAACATGTAATCTCTTCTCACAACCAGACCATCACCAGAGAAATCTTAACAAACAACACAGAAATCATCGATAGATACAGCGATAGCAGGAGGCTCGACATCTGCGAGGCACTGCACATCAAAAAGTCAACACCAGCTAATTAATGCACAACTATATTCTACCCAACTTCAAGACTCCGAACCAATATAGAAGCATCAAGAGGAAGTGGTGATGCTATGGGCCAATAGGCCTTCTGCAGTTACTTTCATTCTTATGTTTTTATACCCATTGATTCGTGTTCTGTCTATGTAAATATCAATCACCTCACCCAAAACTTATTATATATATATATATATATATATATATATATATATATATATATATATATATATATATATATTAATATCGCGAGTTCATTCGATATTATTTATTGTGACCTGTAGATCGGTCCGCTCACAAGTGAATGGCCCCGGGATCGATTCCCAAGCAAGACGAGACTTCTGAGCACGTTTCCGTACACCTGATTCCTCTGTTCACCCAGCCGTACACAGGTACCCGAGAGTTAGGTAACTGTTGCGGACTGCATTCTGAGAAAGGTCGGTAGTTGCCCCTAGCATGGGTTAACTTTGGTGATGATGGTGCTTGTATAGGGGTGCACGCAGCACTTCCGTCCAAAAATAAACGCTGTAGATATCAGTGTGATAATTCGTACTTACTTTTGAGCCAATCTGGTTGCCGCACTGGCCGGTCTGCAGGTGGAGAATTTCCCTCATGGTGTGTGTTGGTCGGTGTGGACTAGACTAGTGATACTACAGGACCCGACCAGCTCGTTCGTGGCTTGACGCGACGGTGTCTGGCGGTGAAGTGCAGGAGAGCTGCTCGGCCAGGCTGAGGTCACCCTCGCTCCTGCTCTCCCTAACCCCCCACGTCCCGCCCACCCTCATCACACTCATGCCCACCCCTGACCCCCCCAGGACCCGCCCACCCTCATCACACCCCTGACCACCCAGGCCCCGCCCACACTCATCACATTCATGCCCACCCAAATCTCCTTCCCGCCCACCCTCATCACATCCATGTCCATCCTCACCTCCTAGGCTTCCAAGCCCACCTAAACCCCCCCTCCCCGCCCACCCTTTAACCACAGTGCAAACAGAAATTCAGATCCCATTTTTCTTGACAACCAGCCAATCCAACATGCGATGTAGGCTCAATATTGGGACTCAAGATTAATAGAACCGGAAACAAAATTGACTTAAATGACAGAATAAACAAAGCAGAAACAGCTCCGGAAAACTGAGGCTATTCCATAACCTTGGCACGCCTTGATGTAGTCCACCCACACCTTATACCTGTCCTCCCTCCTTCCCTATCCGCCTTGATGTAGCCCACCCACACACCCTATCCACCCTCCCATACCCCTGTCCTCCCTGACACAGCCCACCCACTACAAACCGAGAATGAACTCCCAAGCAGTCATCAATTTAACCTTGCCAAGCAAGGCCAACTCCACTTCAACAGAGCAAATCCATCCATTAGTAATAACAGTGATAATATTATCAGTATTAGTATTATCATTAGTAGTATTATCAGTATTAATATTATCAATAATAATATTAGCAATATTAAGATTATCAACAATAATATTATCAATATTAATATTATCAATATTAATATTATCAATAATATTGATAATATTTATTTATTAGTATCAATAATAATAATAATAATGTTCGGACCTCTATTATCAATAATAATAATAATAATAATAATAATAAATTTTCAAAAATAAGTACCGCATACTTCTATGTATTGGTCGAAACCTCTACTAAACTAAATTTTTCTGCATTTGTAATTAATCAACATTTGTGACAAGATGGTCTAGTTCAGGTATTTTTAACAACCTGATGAGCATGACATTTTTAAACGCTAATAAAGTAGTATTGGTGTTTTAGAATGCATCGATATTTAAATGCCAAGGGAGGTGTTTAAGCAGGTGTTTGAAACATCTGAGAGGGGGAGAGTGGGAGAGGTCTCCAGTGCCCCGTGGAGTCACGTCTCACAAGAATATCCATGGCGGCGTCCGTACCCACAAGCGGTTGTCTGCAGTGACCTGTAATTAATATTTATAACTAACGGCAGTCGAGTTAGGCTCTGGAACAAATATATTCCAGAAATCTATTCTTTATTCCGCCCGGCGAGGAATTCTTGAGAGCGAGCAGGAAAGACACGATCTCATAGCCTCGTGCATGGCTGATGCCACCTGGCGGCCAGGAGCAAGTGTGGTGGTGGGGGTTTGGACGCGTTTGTGTACATACATGATGTGCATTATTCCCCCACCACTACGGGGTCGTCTGTCACGGCAGAGGTGTTGTGAGTTGCAGAGAGGCACGGTAGCAGTGGGTACAGAGTGGGTACCCACGGTGGGAGAGTGGGTACATCGAGGGGTCACCGCCCACCACCACCACGGCACACAGTCAACACCGGGACTGGACTGGCGAAAGTGAGGCTAGGAAAAGTACTCGCAAAAAATGTTTAAGCTGCACCAACAGAATGTGTGTGTGCGTGTGTATGTGTGTGTGCGCGCGTGTGTGTATATGTGTATATGTGTGTGTGTGTGTGTGTGTGTGTGTGTGTGTGTGTGTGTGTGTGTGTGTGTGTGTGTGTGTGCATGCGCGTGTGTGTATTCATCTAGTTGTGCTTGCGGAGGTTGAGCTCTGCTCTTTCGGCCCGCCTCTCTGTCAATCTGTCAATCAATCAACTGTTACTAACTACTAACTATATGCTCCCCCCCCCCACACACACACACCAGGAAGCAACCCGTAAGAGATATCTAACTCCCAGGTACCTATTTGCTGCTATGTAACAGTAGCTAACGGTGAAAGAAACTCTGCCGATTTGTCTTTGCCGGCGCCGGGAATCGAACCCGGGCCACAGGATTACGAGCCCCGCGCGCTGTCCACTCAGCTACCAGACCCCTGTGTGTGTGTGTGTGTACTCACCTAGTTGTACTTGAGGGGGCTGGGCTCCGGCTCTATGGTCCCGCCATTCAACTGGTGTATAACTAGTGTACAGATTCCTGAGCCTATTGGACTCAATCACTACATTTTAAACTGTGTATGGAGTCAGCCTCCACCACATCACTGCCTAATGCATTCCACCTGCATTCCATTCCAACTACTCTGACACTGAAAAAGTTATTTCTAATGTCTCTGTGGCTCATTTAGGTACTCTGTTTCTTCCTGTGTCCCCTTGTGCGTGTGCCACTCATGCTAAATAATCCATCCTTATTTACCCTGTCAATTCCCCTGAGAATTTTGTATGTAGTTATCATGTCTCCACGAACTGTTTTGTCTTCCAGCAACGTGAGGTGCAAGTTGCGCAATCTTTCCTCGTAACTCATACCTCTTAGTTCCAAGCAAAAAAAAAAAAAAAAAAAAAAAAGTTCCAGGCCAAGCCTAGTGGCATACCTTTGAACCTCTAATGATTTACTGAATATGCTTGAAAAAGGTTTAAGCAAACTCAACTGGGCACTTCACATTTGTATCTAAATGTACTACGTTCTTTATTAGTAATTAATTAATTAATTAACTCCACCCTCACCTTCTCTTCGACCATACGGGGATATAGACCATTTCTTCTCTAGTAAAGATCAATATAAAACTATTTTTCAGTACAAGAGTCAACCTGTTAGTCATGATATGTTGTGGACCCACAATGAGTGTTTATGGCGTCTCTTGTGACTCACTCTACCTCACTCCTCCACCCTCACCCGTGCCTCACACTACCTCACTCCTCCACCCTCACCCGTGCCTCACACTACCTCACTCCTCCACCCTCACCTGTGCCTCACACTACCTCACTCCTCCACCCTCACCTGTGCCTCACACTACCTCACTCCTCCACCCTCACCCGTGCCTCACACTACCTCACTCCTCCACCCTCACCTGTGCCTCACACTACCTCACTCCTCCACCCTCACCCGTGCCTCACACTACCTCACTCCTCCACCCTCACCCGTGCCTCACACTACCTCACTCCTCCACCCTCACCCGTGCCTCACACTACCTCACTCCTCCACCCTCACCTGTGCCTCACACTACCTCACTCCTCCACCCTCACCCGTGCCTCACACTACCTCACTCCTCCACCCTCACCCGTGCCTCACACTACCTCACTCCTCCACCCTCACCCGTCCCTCACACTACCTCACTCCTCCACCCTCACCCGTGCCTCACACTACCTCACTCCTCCACCCACTCAGATCCATCATGTTTGTCTGTCTTTGTATTGAATGTGTATTTCGTGCGCGGAGTCCAGAGTGGACCAAGGCGGACCAGGGTGTACCAAGGTGGACCAGAAGGGACCAGGGCGGACCAGGGCGGAGGGGGACCAGGACGGACCAGAGCAGACCATAGCGGACCGGGGTGAATCAGGGCAAACCAGGACGGACCAGGGGGTACCAGGACGGACCAGGGTGGACCAGGGCGGACCAGAGGGGACCAGGGCGGACCAGAGGGGACCAGGACAGACCAGGACGGACCAGGGCAGACCAGGACGGACCAGAGCAGACCATGGCGGACCGGGGTGAATCAGGGCGAACCAGGACGGACCAGGGTGGACCAAGGCGGACAGAGACCAGGACGGACCAGAGCAGACCATAGCGGACCGGGGTGAATCAGGGCGAACCAGGACGGACCAGGGTGGACCAGGGCGGACAGAGACCAGGACGGACCAGAGCAGACCATAGCGGACCGGGGTGAATCAGGGCGAACCATGACGGACCAGGGTGGACCAGGGTGAACCAGGACGGACCAGGGTGAACCAGGACGGACCAGGGTGAACCAGGACGGACCAGGGTGGACCAGGGCGGACCAGAACGGACCAGTGACAACGGCACGAACCACCACCACCTTCTTGACGCTGAAGCAAAGTGGTCCACAACTGGAGACTCACAACATTCCCCCTTATCTATATATAACTGCACGCAAAAGTAGTCTACGTCCTCGGCTCGCAATCGAGAAACCCCGGGGAATCATTTCACAGGCAGGACAGAAACGATTGGGCACGTTTCCCTTCATATGGCGCCTCTGTTCCCCCCCCCTAGCAATAGGTAGTTACCCCAGGAGTTAAAGAACTGTTGTGGGTTGCATCTTTGGAGGAGGGCCAGTGATTGGCTTAGGTGGAGGGGAACCTCGATAAATATATGTGCAGGCTTTATGTCCCCCGACAGCGGGGTTGCCTGGTGCCTTGTACTTGGTGCCCTGTACCCGGAGCCTTGTACCTGGTACCTTAGGTACATTGTTCCACCCCATTACTTGGTACCAGTAATGGCTTGGCGCTTTCTCCTGATAGTTCCCTCCCCTCTGTTACTCAATCAATTCTCACCAATATTTTTCATATCCAATTCAATTTCTTTCTTTATTATGCACCCCATACCCATCCCGTGGGTGGTGGTGTAAAGGATTACAGAGGCACATAATCGGTTCAGGAACTGAACCTTCTAGTTCGATTAGTTAAGCAAATAACAATCTTTTGACGCTAGTTACAAAATTATTAAAATGTTATATATACATGTACACATACTCATGCATACATGTACATATACATACGTATACATATTTAATCACCCACACAAATACACACATCAATAATCTTTTGTGTCACAAGGGATTCAACAAGAGGCTCACAACAGTCACTATACAAGGCACTTTACATCTATGGTGAGTCACACAGTTACTAGTCTTGCTGCACACCCACCCAACTGGGCGGCAGCTTTACTGTCATGTGCAGGCTGCACCTACAATAAGCAAATTTTGGATACTTCGCTAAGATTTCGGGCAGCACATCATTATGAATGAAGTGCTTACACATTTCTTGGACACTATTGATGGTGTTATCTCTAAATTCCGCGATTTTTTCACATTCCATTATATAATGACGCAAAGCATGCGAGTAGTTCTGCTGAGAGTTTACATTTAGTCAAATCTACATCATCAGATGTTACAGACTCCCAGAGGTACTTGTAGCCGAGCCTAAGCCTAGTAGTGGTAACATCTAGAAGTCTGCTAACCTTATTGGTCAGATCCAGATTTCTAAAATGTCAATAATTGTATATTAATATATTAAATTATATATTTAATATACAATATATAGTTGTATATTTAATATATCAGTGCCCCCCTGTCTATCCCTCCCCCCCCTTCCCCTCCAGGTCAGTGAGAATCGTCATACCAGAAGAATCATACAGCAGTCGCCTGTATTGTATGCTCGCTGTATCATACAGCAGTCGCCTGTATTGTATGCTCGCTGTATCATACAACAGTTGCCTGTATTGCACGCTCGCAGTATTCTGGGCTGCAATTAGCTGTTTTCACTGATAAGGCTTTTATTTACCTCTTGATAAAAATGTGGTCGTAGCCTCGCTGTGCTGCCGCGACGCTCGGGGGGGGGGGGGGGCTTTGGGGACGTTTTTGGTCTGGCAACATTTTTTTGACAATCATGTGCATGCGTGCGCGCATACAGATGCACACACGCACGCAAGCACACACACACACACACACACACACACACACACACACACACACACACACACACACACACACACACACACACACATACACACACACACACACACACACACACACACACACACACACACACACACACACACACACACACACGTCCCCCCTTACTCTTCTGTCTTCTAGTGTCGTAAGATGCATTTCCCGCAGCCTTTCCTCGTAACTCATGCCTCTTAGTTCTGGGACTAGTCTAGTGGCATACCTTTGAACTTTTTTCAGCTTCGTCTTGTGCTTGACAAGGTACGGGCTCCATGCTGGGGCCGCATACTCCAGGATTGGTCTTACATATGTGGTGTACAAGATTCTGAATGATTCCTTACACAGGTTCCTGAAGGCTGTTCTGATGTTAGCCAGCCTCGCATATGCCGCAGACGTTATTCTTTTTATGTGGACTTCAGGAAACAGGTTTGGTGTAATATCAACTCCTAGATCTTTCTCTCTGTCCGTTTCATTAAGTAGTTCATCTCCTATTCTGTATCTTGTGTCTGGCCTCCTCCTGATTTTTGTTGCCTGGTCGTAGAATTAAAGTAACCCTGTGAGGCAGGACTTGCCATCCTTGTGTGTGTGTATGTGTGTGTGTGTGTGTGTGTGTGTGTGTGTGTGTGTGTGTGTGTGTGTGTGTGTGTGTGTGTGCGTGTGTTAGAGAGAAATATATGTAGTAGACATAATAGAGGAAACATAGATTGGATAAAAAGGCGGGGTCCAAGAACTAATAGCTCAATTCTACAGGCACAAATAGTAAATACAAATAATAAATACACATATACAGAATTAGAATAGCTCAATTTTGCCACTAAACACCAGCTTGACAAACTCATTAGAGTTGTATATCACGATGACAAAAAAAATAAGAGAGAGGGGTGGGCAGACTGCACATTCCTCGACTTTCCGAAAGCCTTTAGTACTGTCCCGCAAAAGATATTCCTCAAACTAGAGAAGCAGACTAGTGTATGTGAACCAGTGCTCAGGTGGGAGAAGAGGGTGCTCCCCAGGAAGGGAACAAAGGAATATAATGAGAGGATAGATAGTGAAGAGGTAAAACAAGGGGGAATACGACAAGGGTCGGTACTAGAGCTCATTGTGTTCCCAGTGAGCTTGATACACTTCAGACGGGGTCTGAAAAAAAATAGCTGCATGACTTTAACCCAAACAAACAACCCCAGATTGGTGAAGGGGGACCTTCAACAATCCGCCGGCTTCCTGTCCTCGTCGAGGCCACTATAGGATTAGTAGCCTCTCAGGCCTACACACTGAAGAGCAATCCTATACCCCGACTCATCAACTGGTCACACCCTGCACAGTCACATACGGTGGAAAGTGTTCAACCGTGGCCGCAGCAGAACAGTGTCACACACACAGGCATCGTAACAATGGCTACTCAGTCAGTCCTTATTAGTGTACAGAAAACATCAGCCAGCAGAGAGCAGGACTCGCCTACGCTAGGTTTGCTGCCCCCCTTTATTGGCAGCCGGGAACACTAGCCTCCCCCCACACCCTCGCCCCCTCACACTCCCTCCTTCAGAGGTGTGTCGTGAGGCCACACCATGCCTATAGATTACAGGTGTGTCGTGAGGCCACACCATGCCTATAGATTACAGGTGTGTCATGAGGCCACACCAGGCCTATAGATTACAGGTGTGTCATGAGGCCACACCAGGCCTATAGATCACAGGTGTGTCGTGAGGCCACACCATGCCTATAGATCACAGGTGTGTCGTGAGGCCACACCATGCCCACATGGTGTCATTTGTATCAACAAATCCAATTCAGCTTCAGATAGATAATGTAAACATTAGCAACAAAAATGATGGAATATTTGGCCTATACTTAGACAAGAGACTCAACTTCAGCATCCATATACAACACATAACTAAAAAGGTTTCTAAAACAGTTGGTATACTCTCTAAGATCAGATATTATGTATCCTACTCTGCTCTCCTCTTACTCTATTATGCACTTATCTATCCCTATCTTACTTATGGTATCTGTGCATGGGGTTTAACCTCTGCAAACTACCTCAAGTCCATCATCATCCAGCAAAAATCTGTTATCAGGACAATAACTAACTCTGCCTTCAGACAACACACAGCTCCCTTGTTCAAATCCCTAAACATGCTAAACATAAAACCACTCCATACATTCTCTTGTGTAAATTACGTTTATAAAACCCTTTTTTAAATGCAAACCCTGTTCTGAAACTCTTCCTGGACAGATGTAATAGAACCCATACCCATCACACCAGACATAAATATCTCTTTGATATCCCCAGAGTCAAACTTAATCTATATAAACACTCTATGCAAATAAAAGGACCTAGTCTACGGAACTCACTCCCTAATGATTTGAAAAGCTATCCAACTTTTGCCTTATTCAAAAATAAAACCAAAAAGACCCTAATTTCATCTTCATAGTTTTCAACCAAGTGCTTTATCTTCACACTGTGTCTAGTGCTACTCAATCCCCAATATTTGTACCTAAGCCATATTACTTTACCATTGTAATCTTAGATATCATCTGATATCATGGTTATTGTATTGAGTGCATATTCTACTGCATTATTCCTTGAAACTTTTCATTGAAATGATCCTCATATTGTGCTTCAGTGAACCAATGTATAACCCTGAAATGTTATTCTCATGTACCTAGTTTCTAATCCTTGTTTCTTTATTGTGTATTGTTATTATTATTCTAATCTACTTTTGTGTTAAAATTTCTTCAATGCACCTGTAATTTTTTTTTGTCAATTTTACTGTAATTATTTTACTTAAAATTTCTGTACCTGTAAAGAAAAGCTGTAAAGTACCTGTAAACATTTTTTATCAATTTTACTGTTAATTTATCTAAAATTTTCTGTTAGTTTAAGGACTTGCCCGAAACGCTATGAGTGCTAGTGGCTTTACAAGAATGTAAATTCAACTTAAT
The DNA here is from genome assembly GCF_040958095.1 of Procambarus clarkii. Lineage (NCBI taxonomy): Eukaryota > Metazoa > Arthropoda > Malacostraca > Decapoda > Cambaridae > Procambarus > Procambarus clarkii. The sequence continues at coordinate 35,007,835 of NC_091150.1, read as the reverse complement.
TTCTATATTCTCTGTTAATCCCCAATGTACCTTCTTGTATATAAATAAATGAATAAATAAATAAATAAATAAATAAATAAATAAATAAATAAATAAATAAATAAATAAATGTCCCAAACGTGAAGTGAATTAGTTAAGTGAATGAGCTTTGAGAGCAGAGACATAATACAAGTTATTGACAGGATATGACAGTTATTGACTTGGCTCAAGATGCACTCTATTCACTGTTTGGGAGTTTAAGATGCTTTGACGTCTTGATGTTCTAAAGGTTTGCTTTCTGGAGGCTCAAAAGCGTTTGGATGACGTTTAAGGAGGTCACGAAGCACTCCATAAATGGATTGGGACTCAAACTGCTCGTTTGACAAGGTGGGACTTGAGAAGCACTCTCATGACGACGTTTTAAAGCACCTCAGTGACGGATTGGGAGCTCTCTAAGTGCTTCATTGGCAAAAGGAGCTCTAAAAGCTCTGTTAAGAACGGAGGCTCACGAACCACTCTGTTGACGAATCCTACTAGAGAAAAACCTTGCAAGAATAACATTGCAGGACACATGAGTAAGTTATGTCCAGTGGCCATTATTGTCCTAATGTGTACTCTTTGCCACCTCCGTCAACCCAGGTCAAGTTGAACCTCCTCCCGCCCCGTCAAGCTAAACCCCCCCCCCCGCCCCGTCAAGCTGAACCCCCCACCCCACCCCGTCAAGCTGAACCTTCACCCCCCAACACAGCTCTGACTGAGCTGATCTCTTCAACCAGAAACATTAACTGTTAGTCCTGGTAGTTGGGCATCACGGAGCAAAAGGACGTTTCTGATGATGGTGGTGAACCCAAGTTAGCTATAATGGCTGTTATCACCAGGGCCACTGTGGCCCACGCTCTCGCCAGGGCCAGTGTGGCCCACGCTCTCGCCAGGGCCAGTGTATCCCACGCTCTCTGGTCTTGAGGAAATATTATGGAGTGCCGGAGTAACTTTCTCTCCTTATTGGTTTATTATTGATCAATATGTTTACTGCTGTGTCCTGGGTGATACACTTGCTGGCTGGGCGGGTATTACTCCTTGACGATACAACTCTGGCCGTAAGCTTGGAGTGGCAACTCAGCTGTAAGCTTAGCGCCCAAACATGACCGTGTTTGCAAATCTAAAAAATCAAGTTAATAAACAAGAATAAAGGAGAGCTTCAGATAGGTGGGTTTATTCGTGTTATTTATCGTTATTTCAAACAATCAGCTGTGTTATCTGGTAGTTTTTTTTAGTGTTAGTATTTAACGTAATTCACAAATTTTGAGACATTTGCATAGAAGTACTTATAAATCTACACGGTATTTGAAAATATATATATTATTACACTGGTTTTTCTATTAAAAGCAATATATTTTAGCACTCCAATACATTTTGTTTATAAAACTAATATTTTTGACCCCCCATGAGAGCAAGAATGAGTGACAATATTGTTTGCTTGTTATGGGGTTGAGAGGAGTGGATTCACTCGCCAGGAGCGGGGCGTGTGTGGCTGGGGCTGACCTTATGGTCACAGGTGATCCCAGCTCTTCCCTCCTACACCTGCTGTCACAACTACCCTCCTTTCCACCACCGACGAGCGCCGTACCTCCTCCACCAGGTCCCAGGCTACTACAAGTCTCTATAAACTATACAGTAAACTACTCTGTATACTGTGTGAGTTTACAGTAGCGATTATTTGTTTTTCACTCGAGATGTGAGCGTCGCTGCTGCCTTTTAAGGTAAGAGTGACTCACTGATGTCCTTCGGCCGCCTGGTGCTTTAATGGGATTTAACTATGCTATTTCCCTCTCGCCCTTGTTGTTTTGTTGTAGTTAGTACTACTCGCACGCTAGTAATTAGTTTTAGTATTAGTTTGTTAGATTATAGTTAGTTTTGGTTCTGTATTGGGCTTTAAGCCTATCAACCACGGAAGATTTATTGAGGCCATTACACTGGCCTACTGATCTACTACCATGATACTTTATATATATATATATATATATATATATATATATATATATATATATATATATATATATATATATATATATATGTCGTACCTAGTAGCCAGAACTCACTTTTTGGCCTACTATTCAAGGCCCGATTTGCCTAATAAGCCAAGTTTTCCTGAATTAATATATTTTTTTCTAATTTTTTCTTATGAAATGATAAAGCTACCCATTTCATTATGTATGAGGTCAATTTTTTTTTATTGAAGTTAAAATTAACGTAGATATATGACCGAACCTAACCAACCCTACCTAACCTAACCTAACCTATCTTTATAGGTTAGGTTTGGTTAGGTAGCCGAAAAAGTTAGGTTAGGTTAGGTTAGGTAGTCGAAAAACAATTAATTCATGAAAACTTGGCTTATTAGGCAAATCGGGCCTTGCATAGTAGGCTGAGAAGTGCGTTCTGGCTACTAGGTACGACATATATATATATATATATATATATATATATATATATATATATATATATATATATATATATATATATATATATATATATATATATAATGTGTGTGTGTGTGAATGTTATTAGATTCGTGTTAGAATCATTAATCTTACCCTTTCGGTCATATTCAACAACATATGTTTACAAGAAACACTGCTACCAAAATATACTAATATATTTTGTGCCCTATCACCTCACCCAAAAAACAAATATAAGCATGAAACAATGTAAAAATTGTCTTTGAAAATGTAAGAAGTGTAATGGTCCCCCAAGCCAACATGCATCAGAAAACTCTTTACCCCTGTAAGATTCGAACCCGGTCAGCCAGGGCCTCCATGCTCCTTGGCAGTACCAACTGTACAAAAATGTTGCGAAGTCGTAAGGCCTAGCTATTACCCCAACACCCGACAGCACTCGTGGCATTATTGGGCGCAGCTGTTTCATCACGGAAATATGGGGCCTACTGAGTGGGCAGCACTTATGGATCGTAGTCCGAATGGCCCTGGTTCGATTCCCGGCGGGGGCGGACACAAATGGGCAGTTTCCCTCACCCTGATGCTACTGTTCACTTAACAATAAATAGGTACCTGGGAGTTAGACAGCTGATACGGGCTACTTCCTGTGTGTGTGTGTTAAAGAGAAATATATTTAGTAGATATAATAGAGGAAAATAGATTGATTAGAAAGGCGGGGTCCAAGAGCTAATGGCTCGATTCTGTAGACACAAATAGTAAACACAGCCAGCACAGCACCGCTCCCGTGCCAGGTAAGTCCACTACGGGCTCACCATAGCCGGTGCTACTTGCCCCGCTCCTGTGCCAGGTAAGTTACGGGCTCACCATAGCCCGTGCTACTTGGAACTTGTTGTTGATGTTATAGATTCAGCTACTCGGAACAAGTTAACACATATGAACTCATTTTCTAACATATTGTGAGCTGAAAACCTGCACTGTGTTGGGCCCGACCTCCCGCCTTGCCACACCGGACTTTAAACTATGCACAAAACCGGTGATCCTCAGCCCTTCTCGCCAACGTTCCCAATGTCAAGACACTGTGGTACTAAAGTGCCCTATTCTAACCTGCCAGAGGACCCACCAGTAGAAAATGGGACATTATGTCACTTTCGCGAGCCGCCACCAGTAGAACAATTTTTGGCCTTAGGTAAAGTATACGTCAAAATACGATGTGCTATTAGGAGGCCGGGGTGCCCTAACCCACCTTACCCTAGCGACTCACTCATAGAAAACGTGATTGTTGCTGAGCCGCTGTGATTTATAGTACCACGTTATTTGTCCGTTGGGACAAATAGTACCTACTTACTGCAAGGTGAACAGATACATTAGGTGATAGGAAATGTGCACAACCATTTCTGTCAAGTCTGGGATTCTAATCCGGAACTCTCGATTATGCGTCGAGACCGAACCCGACTGTACTTCCGGGACCTAAGTATTATCAACTAAGTACACACGGAAATCACAATTGCGTGATGCATCAAATGAACAAATCCACTAGGGCCGTGACGAGGATTCGAACCTGCGTCCGAGAGCATCCCGGACCTCAGTCGATTAAGGCAGCGTCTGGGATGCTCTCGGACGCAGGTTCGAATCCACGTCACGGCCCTTCTGGATTTGTTCATCATCAACTAAGTACTATCAATTCAGACTATCGACTTAGACTACTGGTACTGTTGGATTTGGTTAGCTTTTCTGACTGTTGTATCCACCTGTTGCGCAACGTTTAATGAGTGGTGGATTTTGGCTCCCAGGTCCTTTTCTTCATCAATCTGTTGTAATGCTATTAATTTGGTAGTTGTGGCGAGGGTTGTTATGCCCCACATTCATGGCCTTGCATTTGTAGATATTAAACAGCAGGTGGCTGCAGGTAATGAATCCCCCCAATGGTGAACATTCCAATTGTAAACTATGTGAACAAGAGCTGGGACATACTGTCCAGCACTATATCTGTGATTGCCCTGTTATATATGACTTCAGACCTAATGGTATGAGGCACTTTGAGCTCTGTAATTACTTCATACACTCAGGAATATTGGAAGATATTCTTGTGCTGTACCCAGATTTTGCTAGTGGAGGGGAACAGATCAGCCTTACATTTTATGTTCTCACCTGATTTTTAGTCATAGTTGATTTGTTTTTGTATTAAGGCAGGCATTATCTCCCCTAATTCCATGTATGGCTAACCATCCTGTGAGATGGGAAAAAGAGTTGAACCTATAGCTAGTTCTTGATCTACAAGTGCCTTTACAATTCGTTATTGAAGAAGCTGTCTCCCAATCAATTTGGTGACAATTTTCTGGCAAATGAACAAAGCATTAGACAATTGGCCAACATTCATGTTGGTCTCCGAATGTTGGCCTCCGAATGTTGGTCTCCGAATGTTGGTCTCCGAATGTTGGTCTCCGAATGCATGATAGAGCTGATAAGTTAGCTAAAGAATCTGCCTTTAAAGGAGCCGTTGAGTGTAACCTTGGATTGTCAATGAGCAATCTGAGAGCAGCAGTACACCGAGAACTTCAACAAGATCTTGTAGATCTGAGGCAAAGTGATATCGACACCAGTAATTTCATCTATCATCATACTATCATGCAAGAGGAGCCACACATCTATGGTTCATCCAATAAAATCAGCAGACTTCTAGATGTTACTACTGCTCGGCTTAGACTCGAGACAAGTATCTCTGGGAATTCTCATTATCTGCTGATGTAAACCTGACCAAATGTAAACTGTGTCAACAAAATTATTCGCAGACCCTCCGTCACTATGTGATGGAGTGCGAAAAGATACGTGAGTTTAGAGACAATTCTATAACCCATGTTCCAGAGATGTGTAAATATTTCATTCAAAATGATCTGCTACCAGAAATTTTAGCCAAATATCCCCAGTTTGCTAACTGTAGGTAGTAACTAAGTGATTGTAACCTATCCACCGCTGCCCACTGGATGGGGGGGCGGTGTGCAGGACAAACATATCAATTGTGACACTAGCTCTCCACATATGTCAGTTGCTTAATTTAGAAACTGTACTTGTGGTCGATCTCGAACCCATTGTTGATGTGATGACTTATACTGAATTTTGAAACTAGCTCATCAAGATTGTAACTTGTTTATCTAAATGAATTATAGGGTTCAGTCCCTGAGCCCATTATGTGCCTCTGTAACCCTTTTCACTACTGACCACAATATGGGTATGGGGTGCATAATAAATGAACTAAACTAAAAAAAACTTACTCTGGTTATGTGCCTGATTGATCGACTAATATTAAGCTAGTTCTAGTGATATATATACATGAGTTACCTGATTCACCTGAGGGCCACTAACTCTAGTGGCCTCGACGAGGACAGGAAGCCGGCGACGTGTTGAAGGTCCTCCCATCCTTTGCCTTAATGATATTTTCCAGTTAGATTATAAAAGTTAACACAGTTTTGGCAAAATATTATAAGCATATATGTTACCACTTAGTTACTAGTGTGGACAATTGGGGGACTTTTGACAAACCGGCGGCTTCCTGTATTCGTCGAGGCCACTAGAGTGTTAGTGGCCCTCAGGTAAATTCAAGTAACGCTATGCGTGTTATTGGCTTTACAAGAATGTAAAAACATTAAAGCTATGTACTCTCATAAACCTAATGTACTTTCTTAAATAAATAAATATTCAAGCATAAAAGAGAACCCCCTTTCATTCAAGCACGTTTTCTCTAATCTTTTCAAAGAAAACGTGTAAGTTTATACACAGACCACACGGGTGAGACTGAATTACTGGCTCAGCTCCGCGCACTCACACACAGAATCAGCTGCTGATACTGTTAGTGACAACTTGTCACTAACGCATTGAAGAATAGCGGAGGAGTAATTTTCTGATTCAATTTCAGCTCTTCAAGCACTTAAAACCCAACATTCAAAATAGATACCGGCTTAGTGGACAGCGCTCGGGGTTCGTAGTCCTGAGGGGTCTGGGTTCGATCCCCGGCGGAGGCGGAAACAAATGGGCAGAATTTCCTTCATTCTGATGCGCCTGTTCACCTAGCAAATAGGTATCTGGGAGTTAGAAAGCTGCTATAGGGCTGCTTCCTGAGGGGTGTGTAAGTGTGAAAATTAGGATTAAGGACTTGCCCGAAACGCGATGCGTGCTAGTGGCTATACAAGAATGTAAGAATTCTTGTATATATATATATATATATATATATATATATATATATATATATATATATATATATATATATATATATATATATATATATATATATATATATATATATATATATTATTAAATATGACCGAAAAAGTAAGATTAATAATTCTAACACGAATTTTCTCAATCTTTCGTACATTACGCTTCACTGTTGGAGGTAAATCAAAAATCACTTCTCCAAAATTCATTTTTATTTCTAGTCTGACGCGACACGGGCGCGTTTCGTAAAACTTATTACATTTTCAAAGACTTCACAAATACACAACTGATTAGAACTTGCGTTTCCCTGATTTTATATCTACATTTGAGTGAGGTGGGAAGGGTGATGTGGCATTACATTTGAGTGAGGTGGGAAGGGTGATGTGGCATTACATTTGAGTGAGGTGGGAAGGGTGATGTGGCATTAACACAAGACAGAACACTAGGGGATATTAATAGGGTATTAAAAGTATCAACACAAGACAGAACAGAAACAATGGGTATTGAATAGAAGTGTTTGTAGAAAGCCTATTGGTCCATATTTCTTGATGCTTCTATATTGGAGCGGAGTCTTGAGGTGGGTAGAATATAGTTGTGCAATAATTGGCTGTTGATTGCTGGTGTTGACTTCTTGACATCAAGATTCTACCCACCTCAAGACTCCGCTCCAATATAGAAGCATCAAGAAATATGGACCAATAGGCTTTCTACAAACACTTCTATTCAATACCCATTGTTTCTGTTCTGTCTTGTGTTGATACTTTTAATACCCTATTAATATCCCCTAGTGTTCTGTCTTGTGTTAATGCCACATCACCCTTCCCACCTCACTCAAATGTAATGCCACATCACCCTTCCCACCTCACTCAAATGTAGATATAAAATCAGGGAAACGCAAGTTCTAATCAGTTGTGTATTTGTGAAGTCTTTGAAAATGTAATAAGTTTTACGAAACGCGCCCGTGTCGCGTCAGACTAGAAATAAAAATGAATTTTGGAGAAGTGATTTTTGATTTACCTCCAACAGTGAAGCGTAATGTACGAAAGATTGAGAAAATTCGTGTTAGAATTATTAATCTTACTTTTTCGGTCATATTTAATAATATATGTCTACAGGAAAGACTGCTACCAAAATATACTAATATATATATATATATATATATACTGCTAAACCACAAGTAAGAGATAAACACACATCAGGGACCAACCCCTGCAAGTGACTCGAACCCAGAAAGCACAGGTGTTCGCGCACATGAGCATAACTGGTACTCTGACTACTACACCACGCAGACCCTACAAAAGGAACCCTGCATTGATAGCGCTTTCCCCTTTCGAGCGCTGCTCGAAACGCTTTGCGTCATAGTGGCTTTAGGCATTGTATGTACTAGCTCAATCTATAAATCCATCAATGTTTGTTTCACACCTTGTATGTATGTACTTTACCTGAATAAACATTTGAATTTGAATTTGATAATTCCCTTCCCCCTACATAGGTGTTGTCCAGCGTGATGCGACAGACAAGGCAGCTAAAGCTGCATGTGATAAGCCTGAAATTGAGTTCGATTCCAATCTCTTGTAAAAGCCACAGTATTTCAAGAAATTAGAAGATCAGTTACCTGAGTTTATCTGAGAGCCTCTAACACTAGTAGTCTCGACGAGGACAGGGAGTTGGCGGCTTGTCGAAGGTCCCCCCCATTTGCCTTGATCTTTTCCAGCTGTACTTTAAAAGTTAACAGAGTTTAGGCATTTACGGCATAGAAAGGGGGGGGGGAAGCTATAATTAAGCAAAAATCGGAAGGGAAATAAGCACGGAAAGGGACTCACTGTCACTTCAAGACGATCTAAATAAGGTTTTGAAATGGTTAAGAGATTGGCAGATGCAGTTTAATGCTGATAAATGTAAGATTTTGAGGCTGGGTAGTGATGATAGAGTTACAAGATACGAACTAGATGGTGTTGAGATTGCGAAGTCGGCTTGCGAGAGGGATCTGGGAGTTATGATTAGTAAAAATTAAAAAAAATCAATGCCTAAATGTTCGTAATATGGCAAATAGGACACTGGGATTTATTAATCGAATCGTTAATAACAGAACACCTGGTATTGTTCATCAGCTATATATCTTGAATTTGAATTTTGAATCTTGTTCTGGTTAGGCCCCATTTAGATCATGCAGTTCAGTTTTGGTCGCCGTACTATGGAATGGATATAAATTCACTTGAATGTGTCAAGGGGATATTAATAGAGAATACCCTATTAATATCCCCTTGGTTATGTCCATTCATCCACTTGTAAACCTCTATCATGTCACCTGTAACTCTCGCCTTTCCGGTGAATGCAATTTAAGTTTTGTTAATCACTCTTCCTATGACAGGTTTCTAATCTGGGGAATTAACTTTGTCATCCTACTCTGGATACGTTCAATTTTACAATCAAATGTTTATCAGGTATACATACTGTGCTGTACCCAGATTTTTCTAGTGCAGGCTAATAGATTAGCTTCGCATTTCATGTTCCCTCTTGATTCCATATATGTGGACTCCATGTATATGGATTCCATGTATACATACACTCCATGTTCAAGTTCACTCCATGTATGTATGACTAACCATCCCGTGAGATGGGGATATTAGATGAACTTATAGCTAGGTTTCGATCTACACTTTGGAATCTTTCATATAGAATAGGGTAGCAGCACATTGCTGTGTATACCTAAGCTTGTTAACAAAAAAAGAAGAATAACAGTATATATATATAGCTACGAACTTAAGATTACCAATAAGCAGAAAAATAGGGTTATTTAATTAACCCAAAAATATATAAAGTATTTCAAGACATACAGTTCCTCATAATTATTTCTTTAATATTAAAGTTATGTTTAATTTATGAAAGTGACATAAATTTATATATTAGTTTCTTGTATATAAAATAATTTCCAAATTTGTTAAAAATAAGAATATTTTTACAAGACTGTGGCATGCAGGGGTCGGCGAAGAGGAACGTGAAGCAGTTTGTAAACATGGCAGACGAGGTGGTGAGGCGGCGTGAGCTGCGTAGGAGAAAGATATTAGAGAATGCTGAGGAGAGGAAGAGGAAAATATTTGGTAGCAGTGCCACGGCTAATGATGCCACGCTTACCAACCAAGTGCAAAGTAAGGCAATCTCCCCTCCTGTCAATAGTCTGTAGTCGACAATATATAGCCCAAGAAACTATTCGTTTTAACCATTTTCTTTTTTAGTTACTGACATACTTAGTTATTCTTGTCGCGGATCTTTAGCCAGATGCCTTTATATTTAGTTCTTGGTAAGGTTGCCAAAGTATTCATAGCCATAATTTGCAACCCTTTGCTATAAGAAGTTTTATTTGCTCATTTATCCATATCTCGCCTATGTTATCTGCGTGGGGGATCTACACCCTTAATTACCTCCTACTGCTATTTCTCAACATAAATCATAATTAGAACAATAACAAACATCCCTCTCAAGTTTATATCTTTAAAATTGAACTGTACTGCCAATCCTGATCTTAAGCAAATCAAATCAAATGTTTATTCAGGTAGAAGTACACACAGTACAAACAAGATGAGTCAGAAACATAATGTTGGATTTCTAGATAGAGCTAGTACATACAAAGCCTAAAGCCACTAATACGCATAGCGTTTTGGGCAACCTAGAGGGTCTTTTTAGAGGGAAAGCCTCTTCCTAGACCTTCCACTAGGAAGGTCTTCCTAGAGGGCTGTAATAGAACCCACGGTCGGCCGAGCGGACAGCATGCTGGACTTGTGATCCTGTGGTCCTGGGTTCGATCCCAGGCGCCGGCGAGAAACAATGGGCAGAGTTTCTTTCACCCTATGCCCCTGTTACCTAGCAGTAAATATGTACCTGGGTGTTAGTCAGCTGTCACGGGCTGCTTCTTGGGGGTGGAGGCCTGGTTGAGGACCGGGCCGCGGGGACACTAAAGCCCCGAAATCATCTCCAGATAACGGTCACCACACGAGAAATAATACCTTTTTTTTTTTCTAGAGTGAGGCTCAACCAAGGAAGAAATGCTGTGCAAATAAAGGGTCCCAAATTGTGAAATGATCTTCTAAATGTAATTAAAAGCTGTTCATCTCTCAACTAGTTTAAAAGAGAGACTATGAAATATTTATTTAATATTATATAACTAATTTCACTCACATTACCTCACCGAAAGAAGATTTTTTGTCTTACTGTTATCTTAAATTCTATTTACTAAAATTATATGCTTTTCTTCATTGTCATCTAATTAGTAATTGTACCTATTTTTGTAAAATTGCTTACTCAAGCCATATATGTTATCTTACATCGTGTTTATTTTTAAGTGTTTACCCAATTAAACCTTTCAATTTTACTAGTTTACACTGTATTATATAGTAGCTTTACAAGAACACACCTTTCTATTTACTTGCTGTAATTAATGTTAAAAATACTTCTGTACTGTTGCCAGAACTACAGATTCCATAATGTAATAGTCTACAGCTGTCATCATCAAGTATCACTTTTATATTGTATCACTTGTTGTATTTCATGAAAATTCTCACATATGTTAGCTTACTTCTCTTTTAGTATTGTTTACCCCATTACACCTATAAATAATTTTTAATTTAAATTCTGAATTTCACCCAAAATGCTCTATACTGTACTGTAGTAGTGGCTTCATTTTTGTGTAGCCCCAGTACCTACACTTGTCCCTCCAGCTGATGTTTTTCTTTTGCACATTCTTAGGAATAAAAGTATTATTATAATTATTTATGCACAAAGAAATCACATTAACGTGATGTATCGATGAGAAAATCAATAGGAGCCGTGAGGATGATTCGAACCTATGTGCTGGGTACCCCAAGCAAATGCCTTAGGCCACTACACCACGACATGGTCAAAAGCAAGCAACCTGGGATTCAACTGAATCATCTAGGGGTCCTGAGGCCCAAAGTCAAATGTAATTTGGAAGAAGTTTATTTTGAGAGGCCAGATATTTTTCTTTGCAGTCTATGTTTTCATATGATGCACTGTAGATCATTTACTGTAGACAAAGATTTATGGAAAAGTGGGAAATGATAATGATGTTGAAGCCTTGCAAAGCGATCTACATGAATGCCACAAATGGTCAGATGACTGGCAAATGCTTTTTAATATTGACAAATACAAGACCCTTCATGTGGGATATAACAACCTACACCACAACTACTAAATTAATAACATTACATTACAGCAGATTGATGAGGAAAAGGACCTAGGAGTCAAAATCCACCACAATGAAAGTTGCACAGCAGGTAGGGACAGCAGTCAAAAAACCTAAACAAACACTTGGAATAATCAAGCGTATCTTTGACCTTAAGGAAAAGAAGGTAGTGATTCAATTATATAAATTTCTGGTGCTTTGGATTACGTGGATTACTGTATCCAAGCACGGAGATCTCATCTTTAGGAGGACATAGTTGCTCCAGTGAAAGTGCAACATCGCGCAACAAAAATTATTCCAGAGATATCAGAAACGGTTGAGGGCCACAGGGCTATCATCACTGCAAACCAGGCATGACAGGCGGATCTCATTGAAACTTAAAATACCGAACAATTTTGAGGATATTGATCTGAAAAATTTCTTCATAAAGGTCAGATGTAACACAAGCAAGGAGCAACGGTTTCAAGCTCAACGAGCTACAATGTAGGACTGAGAATAGGAGATACTTTTTAACCCACAGGGTTATAAACTAATGGAACTGCCTATCTGCCATAGCCATAAATACCAAAACTCTGTTACTTTTAAAGTACAGCTAGAAATGATTATAAAGGCAAATGGGGGGGGGGGGGGGGACCTTTAGCAAGCCGCCAGCTTCCTGATCTCATTGAGACCACTAGTGTTAGTGGCTCAACTCTGGTATTTAAATACAGATTTGTCTAACGTGGCATGCATAGCAAGCTTTAATGTTTTTGCATTACCTACTGCTGCCCTCTGACTTTGAACAATGAACTTCCCAATATTTTTCTGCCTCATTATATCAGATATATCAGACTGTAAGTTCACTGATGTTGAGTTTTTGAGTGAGTCTGGTGACAGAGTAGCTATTTTCGGCCTTCTTTATCAGGTAAATTTTATGTTAAAAAAATCAATAAATTCTTTGATTAGAATGTGAGCCAGTTACGAATTCTTTAGAGCTTGGTTCATTCTGCCAAGTCCCACGGTTTTTTGCCCTTTTGACTGAATACCAACAAATGAGCCAATTGTAGTGCGAGCCTCTAGACACCTCGTGTTTACACCTAGGTCATTTTACAGTTAAGGATCATACCGCCGGATCACTTTAATTTATCTGTCTACTAGAAAGCTGTAGTTCAGTAGATATACATAATTTGTAATGTTGCACCTCATGTATGAACTGAATCTGCTTGCTATTGCCTTACATTCAAGTAAAGGTTTTAAAGTTTAACCTTAACAGATGCCTAAATTCTCTATTTGCCTACATACCTACATTCGCTATTTTCATTTGCCTACATACCTAAAATTTTCATTTTAGCACACTACCCTTCAAAGGAAGTTTTGAAGAGGAACAAAGCACTGCAGATATACAGTAAATGGTTTTCCATTGGCAGAGACACAAAGCCTGTAAGGCTTATCTTAACCCCTAGACCAACTACTGACCTTCCCCTGAATACAACCCACAGTATTTGCTTAACTTCCAGGGACTGTACCTACTGGTATATCATGCTAGGTGAACAGAAGCATCAGTTTAGAGTAAACATTCCCTAACATCTTTGTCCTGCTATGGAAATTGAACTAGGAACCTTCTGGTTGTGAGAAACTGTGCTGACCACTGAGTTACAAGTACAGGAGGGTTCATGTTAAAACTGTAAACAACCTGTTTAATTATACAGTATAAGGTAAAGTTACTGAACCTTGTCCAATTGATAAAGTACTGCACAGTAATGTATTATGGTATGTATTAGCCTCCATTCTTTAAACACTGCTGCACAACATTACTATTCAGTACTGTACAGTATTTCATTGCGTCAACAACATGTATTACTTGGTACCCAAGGTGCCAAAGAGTACCATTTTATTACCTCTTTTGAATCTTTTTGAGAGTATGTAACATATCTTCAACAAGCAGTGATTTGGTTGTTTATACACATCTTTAGATTTTGAAACATTGTGGTTCTTCTTTTGACAAAAAGTTTCTTAGATGACTAACGGTACAGTACTATACGTTGTTTTAATACTTGTGTAGTGTTTGGTTTTCAATGTTATTTTCATAATTTACACTGATTCTGGTAAAATTAAGGGACAAGGGTTTAAGCATATGAAAATGTTTTTGTGAGTACATTTGTGTACCGCTCTAGGCTATCTAAATCGTGTTTCATTACAGAGCCAGATGGTCTTGGGTTATCAGCACCACACACACTCCTAGCACCTGATCCTCTGAGTGAAGAAGAGTTGGATAGCAGTCCAACATTTAATGTCAGCAGTTCTACAATCAACACTGATCTATACAGTGATGCAAGCAATATTGGTATCAGGAAAGAGTGCATTAATGTTACCCAGTCAAGCCTTGCTAATTCTAGTAGAATTCAAAATGGTTCTGTACCTGACTTAAATGAACAACTAATAAATTTCAATAGGTTAATGACAGCTAATGGTGGCATCAGTTCCAATACTGCACATAGCAGGGTAATTCAGGAAGACGTCCAGCTTATTGCCTCCGTTGAGACACACAAGTCCTCTGTCATACTTGTTGGAATTGCCTTATTAGTGTGCTCTCTGTTTTACTTCAATTATGGCTACATTATGTTCAATAGCATTTCAGCTCCATTTATACTATTGGAAGCTCTACTCCTATGGCGTCAAAGGAATGCTATTGAAGCCAGCTCTAGAGGTGGAGCTGGTTTCTTGGGGATTGCTCTTATGTTGTGTGGAGTCCAGCAGACTACAATTACTGTATATGCTCATTTAATTACTATTGTTAAGTGTTTCTTTGAAGATTTTGCTATGTATATATTGACTGTTGTGCTATGGTGCACTGTGATTGGGATACCAGGATTAGTGCAGTCAGATTCTTTGGGATTTTCCCATCGAATCCAACCAGAGGATAACATTCCTAATGCAGATATGTATAATTATGAGGAACATTTTTAGCACTAAGTCAGCGACTATCCACTGTGCCAATTTCAGTACTGTATATATTCTTTCTGCTTTTTTCAGTTAATACTTACTTTCTGATTATTCAAATTATATAGATTATTACCAACTTACCTTCAAAGTGTCATATAAATTAATTTCAAATTGAAAAATTGAAGGAATCATTTTTTTTTAATAAATGAATATTCCTACTTTCTCTTTTGTTTAATATTTACATGATTGCTCAACTGAAGATTTAGTTTTTACATAATGGCAAATTAAATGATTGTACAATCTAATAAGTTATTATTTTTTTTTTAACTAAGAACAGAAAACAATTTGAACAGCTTTGTCATGGGAGTTGCTGACATTCCTTCCCTCCACCTTATTATCTTATAGAATTAGTGAATACTACCGCTAATTCAGATTTACTTTCTTGTTTACTTCACCAGTGAGGTTACCATGTGGTGGTTCCAAGGATCAATGTCCCTGCAGCCTTTGTTATTCTTTTATATAAATTAACCCAGTGTGGAATCATTGGTCAACATTGACTTGAATGGAAAATTGTGACGCAAATCGAATTTCAAGATTTCGAGCCATAAGCATATATCAGGGAGCCATGGTGATGCCACCAAGACCTTGAACATTTATAAGCATTTTGAATATTAAAATTTATTTTGTTTAATGGTTGTGTGTGTAGTGTGTGTAATTGCTGTACTTAAGTTATGCTTAGTGTGATTCTTGAGAACATAATTAGGTGAGCATGACATTTGCATGCAACATTGCGAGCTGTGTATGTATGCATGGGTAAACATTTTTAACGCGCAGAAAGGAATTTCCTGAGTTAGAGCTTACTTAGCAGTTTGATCAAGCATTATTCTCAATATTATGAGTCAAATTGCAGTGCTCGGCAATAAAACTGTACATTAGGATGATAATGTATCATTATTTAAATTTCCTCACAGCTTGGATGTCAATGGTTTTTCCTCTCCACTCAATATGGGCCACTCAACATCACTTTCAACATAAATAAGTTCATTGATCAATGTTAAGTTAAACTACTGGAACTAGTTTACTGCTTTATGTCTTTTTAAACTATCACCCACTTATGTTCCTTTATTTTATTTTGTAAAATGGAAATAACAGTGATAGTAACAAATCAAATTGCTGGATATTAGAACTCCAGCTGAAGCTATAAGAGCCTTAGACCAAAACCTTGTTATATAAAAGGTGTTAATATTGAGCTTAATTAAGAAAGGGAATATTGATTAGTAAAATGCTAAGTGGTAATGGCATGGTATTTCTAATATGTCAAGTCATAATTGTTTGGAAATTTGCTTCCTTTCCTTTTCTTTCCATTTTAAAGGAAATGCTTTTTAAAATGCAGCAGAATAGTTATGATTCAGTTACAAAAATAAGGATTAATTTTAAAGTTACAGCTGGATTTTTAATTTTGAAAATAATTGCATATTTGTGGCTAAGTTCTGAATATTGAGCATAAGTATTTTGGCTCAGTTGTCAAGATTAGTTGGTATTAATTAACCTGTTAATCATGGCTCATTTTATAATGCTGGCACCAAGCCTTAAAACTTGAACCGAGATGAGGTTTTCTTCGTGGCATCAGTTACTTGATATGCAATGCTTGTACCCAACTTTCAAGACATTCTTCACAAAGTATTTTAAATAAAGGACTGCAAATTTTGTTTTCTAGAGGTTTTGTATTTAAGATTGTTTCTCTTAACCCTTGCACTGCTCTGTCCGTTATTTGTAATTACCTCATGTGTACAAATAGCCCCAAGTGATATTTTCCCATTTGATTTGTTAACTTTTTTTTTTTTTTATGCGCATATGATGTATTACATTTAAATAGCTGAACAGTCCAGGGGTTAAATTTTAAGGATAAATATGCTTCTGTCTTACTTTTTCCACAATATATTTAATTTTTGTGTAAGTACAATATACTGCTCATGTCACTGCTGTGCTGTAATATCTGCTCGTGTCACTAATATGCTACAATATAAACTGCTCGTGTCACTAATGTTCTAGCACAGGCAGCTTGAAAATAAACATATTCCACAAGATTACTTAATGCAGTATAGGGGTTTTATAACCCAATTCACTCAGGAAGGTCTCGTCCAGTAGTGGATTGGTAAAGGCTGGAATATTATTGCGTATTTGTATAAATAACATTGTACAGTAAACCCCTAAATGTTTGGTAATTTACCATTGGCCAATTTTAATTTTTTTTTAGCAAAGCACGGTACATAAAACTGTTATCAGTGAGATAAATGGGACCTTCTCACAGTTTTGCTATTTGTCCAAATGTTATGCATAAAAAATGCAATAAAAATAAATACAAAATAATAATTTTTTAAGATGCCTTCCTTCTGACACCAAAATATGCATTGGGAAACAGCTCTGGCTAGGCTGCATATCGGCGATATGTGCTTAACTCGTAGGCACATAATGGACCAACACCCTGCTTCTTTGTCTCTGAAATGCAATGTCCCACTTACCATTGTGGGCCTCATCTCATAAAATGTCCTGATTTTCTAGGTGATCGTAGGTCCTGCTTTCCCAGCATCCCTTTTGAGTCGTATATCTGTAGATAAGATCCTTGGTGAATCAATATCTTTGACATTGCGTATCTTGTCTTTTTGCTCTAGTATTGGCATCCCGAATAATATTTAGGACCTTTAGAATATCCCATGACATGGACGGTGATAAATAATCTTCCAGCTTGGTGTCTTATTTTGATAATTACTTTTGCAAACATTGTTCCTAGGGAACTACCAACAGTGCAGTGGCCAAGTGTAAATAAGATTGTTTCAGACATTCATGTTTAAATGCTTGTCTCTGTAAGTAATTACTGTATCAAAGAAGGCACCAAACCGGGAAGGCTATGTAGCACTACTTGTCTGTTAGATCAGTTTATTTAAATCCTGTATCACTTGTATATATATACAGTATATATTTTTTTTTTTTTTTTTACATTTTTCTGAAGTTTATAAAAGACCAGTATCAACATTTTTTCCCCCATCATAATCATTCCTCCATTTCACACTTTCATTTGGTGGAACATTTGCTTGGAGAAGTTCAAAGAACAATATTTGAACCCTTTACTAGTTGGTTAATCTTAACCAATTTTACTGTTATTTGCTTATACTGCACTAAAGACGTACTCAGTTGTGCTTGGGACTCTTCACCCCCATCCCTCTCCACGTCTCCCTTATCTGTCATACATCCTTTCCTATCCCCTCTCTCTCTTCCCTTTTCTGACCCCTACCCCTCTCCCCCAACATCCAATATATAATAATACATAACAGTATACTATACAACACAAAAAAATTTTTTGTATGGTATGTTTTAACACAATGTAGAAGTGGCAATATTTACCCAAGTGCCACTATCTCTAGTGGTCTCAATGAGGATAGAGGGGTGTCAAAGATACCCCCTCCCCATTTGTCCTGATGATTTTCATCAAACTAGATTTTGAAATTCAGCAGTGTTTAGGCATGTATGGCTTCAGGTTGGAATTTCCAAGGGAGTATAATCCTATGGGTGAAAAAGCAGCTGTTTTCTGTCCTGCATTGTGGCTTGTTAAGCTTGAAACCATTGCTCCTTGTTTGTGTTACATCTGACCCTTTGAAGAAGTGGTCTGGATCAATATCCTCCAAACTGTTCAGTATTTTAAAAGTTTCAATGAGATCAGCCGTCTTGTCTGGTTTGCAGTGGAAGTTCGCTGTGGCCCTCAACTGTTTCTGGTATGAGAGTCGACTTAGTTCAGGAATGATTTTTGTTGCCCGGTGCTGAACTCTCCAAAGCAGGTATGTCCTTTTGAAGATGTCTCCATGCTTGGAATCAATAATCCAAGTTGGGGGTGCACCAGAGATTTGTGCAACTGTATAAATACCTTCTTTTCCTTGAAAAAATTTGTCTATTCAAATGTCCTTGAATAGACAAAGTTTTGTCTGTCTATTCCTATGGTTTAATTTGCTTTTTTACTGCCACTTTCAGTGATTGGTGGATTCTGAATTCAAGATCCTTTTCTTCATCAATTTGCTGCAAGGTAATGTTATTGGTTTGGTAGGTGTGATGCAGTTGTTATGCCTCACATCCAAGGACTTGCATTTTTCAATATTGAAGAGCATTTGCCAGTACAAACTTATGATCATTCCTTCCAGCGGTCGACACCGAAGACATATTCATAAATTTTAATTAACATGCTGTTCATTCATAAGAATTACTGAAATATAAATTATTGTTAGTAGGCATCATCAGTCTTAGGAGACTATCGGTTGTTGGTCTGGAGTGGCGTCTCCAGAGCGCAAAGCCAGGGTAGGTTGATACAGAGAAGCTGTTACCCAAGCAGCAGGTCCTTCCCCTCTCCACGGCGCCGAAAGTCTCCAATGGAAAGGCAAACGCCAATACGATTGGTTTCAGTGCCGTCGCAGGAACTGTCAGCTTGGGGCTCCAGCTCCGGAGTTTACCTCGAAGTTGTTGAAAGAGGCACAGGGACTCCAAACTCAGAGACCGCCATGGTCAGGGCCGGTGAAGAACCACCCCATCAAGGGCAAGAACGACCTCAGCCTAATGAAGCAGAGCCTGGGCCGCATGAGACCCAGGAGGTGGACATCCCAGTCCTGCACCTATGGGTTCCAGACAGATTGTCACAGCCCCCTCTCACTTGAGGCCGGCTTCCTTCAAGACCAAGCAGAATGAAGTGATAATTATTAATTAATGATATAATAATAATCGTCGTATTTAATAATTGGCACTCTTCCTTTTGCTTGGTCTTGAAGGAAGCCGGCCTCGGGTGAAAGAGGGCTGTGACAATCTCTGTCTGGAACCTGTAGGTGTTCTTACGTATACTGCGAGTCGTGTGTAAACCATTTTTCATTCATAAACGGGGTTTGGCAGGTGCATGAAATCACTTTTGTCCTTTGTTTATGAGGACAGGCTGGCAAGTTTTCCGACCATTTGTGGAATTCATGTAGAGCTCTTTGTAAGGCCTCAATATCATTGTCACTTCATAACTTAACCAAAAATCTTAGTGCCATCTATTTTAGGCTCTCTGACAAGGTAAGCAAGACATTTAGAGAAAAATGTCATCCAACAGCAAATGACTAAAATTAGACCAATGGCATACAGTGTGGTATGTGAAATAAAAGGGTTCACTTATCTTGAATATTTATTCACAATGTGTGTATTTTCTGTGTATGACTTGTCCTGGTCAAGTGCTTTATCCACCTATTATTGTGTACAAGGACTTTTTTTTTTTCCCCTCTCTCTCTCGCTCTCTGATTTATATCCATTTTTCTTTAGTTACTGTATTTTATTTGTGAGTTGGCTAAGATGTTTACTAGTCAGCCCATCATCAAAATAAAGGACTGTGAGGGTCACAATGTGCAAGTTAAATACAGACTACAAAAACTACACAAGTCGGTACTGTATTTGGACAAAGTCCACCTAGCCATGTTTGAGGCTACGACTCAAAATTCAGCCCCTCTTCATTAATTTCTTCAAGAGGAAACTGGATTGTTTCCTTCAAGGAGTGCCAGACCAACAGGGCTGTGGTGGGTATGTGGGCCTGCAGGCTGGTCCAAGCAACAGCCTGGTGGACCAAACTCTCAAGTCAAGTCTGGCCTCGAGCCGGGCTTGGGGAGTAGAACTCCCAGAACCCCATTAACCAGGTATCAACCAGGTTAACAAAGGGCAAAGTCCATTCCATGCACCTGCCAAACACCCTTTTTATGAATGAAACAGTTAACTCATGACTCACAACTGATGACGTTAGAACACTTCTCAAACAAGTGCTTCGCTGATGACTTTTTTGAACCCCACCGTGGTAAATGCTTCACCCACGTACTACAAATACAAATACTGTAGTTGCCAACAGAACCTAAATCCCTAACCAATGCCTAAATTTGCACGGTATGCTAATATAACTTAATTTTTATGAGGACATTCCTATTTTGAATGCACAGCATGTTAAAATTTAAAAATGTATCTTTGGGGATGGAATGGACTTGGTCTGAGGATGGGTTGCAAAATTTGCTGCTTTCACTTTCAGCCTGTATTGTAAACACACTCCAAATTAATGTAACCAAAACAGCTTACCTTACCTAACCTAGACCTAACTGCATATACCCACAATATATAATATTGTTACATTTCAGATTTTTTTATAGTACAGTATTGGAAAATATAGGTTTCTAGCTTAGGTATTAATAAGTTATTAGATACCAGTTGGACAATATTGAAATTGCAAGGTCTGAATGTGAGAAATATCTAGGAGATATGATCAGTAAGGATCATAAGCCAAAAAATCAGTGCATAAATATACAGAATAAAGCAAATAGGATACTTGCCTTTATTTATAAAAGCATTAACAATAAGACATCTAATATTATTGACAGCTTTATCTTGTCCTTGTCATGCCCTACTTTGATCCTGCAGTTCATTTTTGGTCTCTACCACAGGGTGGCTATTAATTAAATTGAATGCAAAGAGAAGAGAATGACAACATTAAATTATAAGTGCAACCTCTCAGAATTTTAAGTACAGTACACTATGCATTTTTTTTTAATAAAGCACTTTAGTAACAAGATTGAATAATGCATTAAATGTTGTTCTATCTGGCTGCAGTTTCATTTTCAACACCAGACAAATCAATCATTGCCTTTGTGGAATTTAAGAAATTTGTGCACCCATTTTAATGTAACGGATATAAAAAGTACGAGACATAAGATCACGAGTTACCATGCTAAATGTGAAAAATCCCTTTCCATAATTGTCATCAACAAGAATGAAACTTTTAAACAATAATGCACTAACCTGTTGAGGCTTTGGTAAAACCAGGGAATTATAGAACAGTAGTGAGATTGTTTTATTTATATGCATAAGTCAGTATTAATACTGAACAGTATAATATAACTATTCTTTAAAATAATGAAAACTATACGTGTATTTAATCGTATAAATAACAAATTATCGGAAGAATCACCCTCGTTGAACTTGGATTTGGAACTTGCATGCTGGAAGCTGTGTAACTTCTGCTGTGACCACACAGGTGACACCCAAGTTGGCTAGACATCCACGCACTAGTCCACAAGTGAAGGCCAGGTACTTTAAAGATACAAAATAATGAAACTTGCTTCGATTCAGTATATAGTATAAATGTTTCTGTAAAAACAAAAAAAAATTAGAGATCGGGTAATTTTTATCTGCATTAAATTATGTTCAGAAACCTAATGAATGTACAGTAATATGTTGATTACCGCAGTACAAAATGGTACGGTATTAAACTTAACTGATCAAGTGATGCATTCAGTACCAGGATGTCACAATTTGCTAGATAGTATATCTTCCCCTCCTGTTTGAATATCTAGGAAGCTGTTTAAATTTGATGATGAGCTGATGAGCTAGATGGGGTGTAAAAGTATACTAGTGAAATTAGCTCTAGTTTTATTCAATGCAATACTGCCCTTTCCACAAAAAATTCAACTCGGATCAGCAACCTAAATATGCTTACTACTCTGGCACTATATCCATTAAAGAAATACTGTACAGTATAGCTATAATAGGAGAACAAATGTTCAGTAGCGTAAGAATAACATGTATTTGGAGGAGAAAAAATAAAAAAATAGTACAAGGCATGTGATTTCTTTTTAGAATCCTAGGTGTACTTCCTCATTAAAAGTGAACTACAACAGCACAACATTTAAAAATATCAAATACATTTCTGAGGTTATTGAGAAAATATACTATAACTACCATAACTCTTAGATGCCAGGAGAAAACTGTCAAGTCTCAAATACAGTGATATATAGATAAAGAGATAGATATAGATATAGTTAGATATAATTAACCTATGCTGAATTAGGACATTCATGTATCACAATGCTCGAAATGCTCTGCGTGTTAGTGTCTTTAAGCATTGTAAAGACAATGCCTTACCTCGGAATCCTCCACTGTTCTTGTATCCGATGTATGTACATACTTTTGTCTTAATTTATTATTATTTATTATAATATAATACTGGAAACCACACAATGGATAATTTATCTCACAAATATTAAATCTGGCTATTATAAACTGTATTTAGTGTTACATTCCTGACAAAACAATGCAAGTACTATACTTTTACTTACCCTTGGAGCATACTGAAGATATTGCTTTCCTGCTGCCATGTGAGAAAGAAAGCGAAACCGGTTGTCATGGAGGACATAAACCCCCTGGTGATTAGTTCGTAAATTATCAATCTGTTTCTTGTAAACGGTTACCCACAGGTCCTTACAAATGTATTTCATGATGTCCAACTCATCCTTATACCTTCCAGATTCCCTTGTTAATCTGTCAAAAGAAATTTTTTTAAACCAAATTTAGAAAATATTTTTTTTATCAAATCTTACAAATTTATAGGGAGATTGTTATAGCCATTTTAATTATGATGATGTTAATGTTTAGCCTCAGAACCTATCAGGAAAAGCTGTCAGGAAAAACAACAGAGTAGCCTACACCATCTGCAGACTTAGACCCATCGTTGAAGATGGTAACGGAGTGGGAGTGTGAAGAAAAGTGCTCAAGGAAAAGGCATTTCAGAACCGTAGGAGGGGTAAAAGCTTTAGTGATGTGGGTTAAGGATGTACAAAACTTCGGAAGGGGTACTCTCCATGGGGGCAAGGAAGGAATAACACGAGGAGATACATGAGAAATAGTAGGCTACCATAGATGTAAGCAATACAATACACTTCCATATTTTATGTAATTGCCATTCCACATTTCCTACCTTTCAACAAGCCTGTAACCAGTGGCAAAACCCATGTGCTCCAATTTTGAGATGGCTTCATCCTAATGGGGATAAGAATGATAAATTAAGAGCTTGTTCCTTTTTATACAGTACAGTATATCATTTATCAAGAAATTTCACATAACAATCAAGTGTATGCTTATTTTAATCTCATTACAGAAGACAAAAATTTGAGTCACTTAGTAACTTTATTTAGTAAACTTATCATTTAATTAACTACACCTTCAAACTGCACATCTATTTGTTTTAGGTCCCTTTCCTAGTGCTTAAAAAAATTCTTTCCTTCTTATGTCATAAAACATTTATTTTTAATGTTGGGGAAAAATTATAATCCGTACTACCTGTACAGGTTGTACTGTACTATATATAGCTGTACTACCTGTACAGCAGGACTACCTATACAGGTAGTACAGCTACCTGTTTGACTGCTACCGGGGGCTCCTGGAAGTACAGTCGGGGTTGTTCTCAACTCACAATCGAGATTTCCTGGTTCTATTTCCCGGCAAGACAGAAATGGTTGGGGACGTTTCCTATCACCTAATGCTCCTGATCACCTAACAGTATATAGGTATCCAAGAGTTAATCAACTTGGTGCGGAGTTGCATCTTTGAGACCTCGATTTAAGCCTAACATGTACTGCATGCATAAGCAGGCTGCCTGTCCTTCCCCCCCCCCCACCCCAAACAGCAAATTAAAAATTATTAAACAGAACCTGCCTAGTATGGGTAAAAAAGCCTGCTCTTTAATTCTTATGTACACATCATTAGGTTGGTCTAGGTTAGCTTAGATTTGGCTCAGTTGGAGTGGATATTAAAATGTAGTTAATTGTTTTGGGTACCTCCATTACCTATGCAACTTTGATAAAGAACTTCTTGCGTGCTATTGTACATGACAACACACACTATTTGATAATGTACTTAGGAAAAAACTACAGTATATAATGACAGTTGCCAAGCCAATAAGCTTGTGTATCTGTTTATCTAATGGCCACCATATCTCTAGTGGCCTGGATGAGGACAGGAAGCCAGCAACTTGTCAAAGATCCTCTCCCATGTAAAATTCATACAATTATTATATTAGAGGTTACCTTGAGGTGGCCCAAAGGGTCCCAGTAGTGAGTCAGGTTCATTCTCAACTCACAATAGAGAACTCCGAGTTCAAATCCCGGGTGGGACAGAAATGGTTGGGCGCATTTCCTATCACCTCATGCCCCTGTCCACCTAGCAGTAAACAGGTACCCAGGAGTTAGTCAGCTTCTTGTGGGGTTGCACCGTGGGGAAGGGTCAATAATTAGACCCTGGGGGAACCTTGATAACTAGCACCTGTACTAATGAAAGGAAATTACGAGAAGAACATTTTAAACAAGTATAATGGATAGCACATTTTAGGGTTATGAGGACAGCATGGAAGCTGGGATAGAGGAACAATATGAAGAAATGATGCCCAGCCACTTGAAACTATTGGGGGATTGAACAACGGTACTGCAAGAAGAGAGGTCAAATTTTCCAACTTGACGGACTAGCACATAGCCTATACTGCCCCTTACAAGATAGCTCAGGGCTCCACAATAGTCCCCAGCTAAATTAACACTGGCAATTAACCTGCACCTCCCCATACATGATAGCTTAGAACTGGGGAGTCTATGGAAGAATATCATGGGGGGGGAGGGGGGGCATGGTAATTCTATTTAATTTTCTGTTTTTATTTTACTGCAATTAGGAGAAATGCATTTCAGCATAAATCTCTGGTGTGACCCATTTGGATTATTGCTAGCATGGGAAAACTCATCTTCAGAAAGACATATTGTAGCTGGTTTGAAGAAAGTTCAACACACAGGTAACAAAATTAATTCCAGAACCAAGTTGACTCTCATACCAGGAACAGTTGAAGGCCTCAGATCTAGAAACACTGCATACCATGCATGACAGGGCAGTTTGCATCAAAACTTAAAATACTGAACAATTTGGAGGATGTTGATTGACGTCGTCTTCAAAAGGTCACATGTAATGCAGACAAGGAGTAACGGTTCCAAGCTCAACAAGCCACAACGCAGGCTTGAAAACCATGAGAAGTTTCTTCACCTACAGGATTATAAACCCATGGAACTGCCTACCTGCCGAAGCCATGAAAGCCAAAACTTAAATTTTTAAATCCAGCTGGAAAAAATCATGGACGATAAATGACGGATCCTTTGACAAGCCACTGGCTTCCTGTCCTCGTCAAGGCTATTAGTGCATTAATGGCCCTCAGGTAAATTCAGGTAAATACTATACAATCCTTAAAACTAGATGTTCAAACTCTACAATATTTATCACTTTACGTTATCATGACATTCAACATATAAAAATGTGCATTAGGCTTCCACAGGTGTGCTAGTCGATGGAAATGTTGGTGAATGAGGCATAACATGTTGAGAAGCAGTGGTTTAAGGTCCCCATGACAGTCCTCAGCCTGACACTAGCACTAAGCCAGTAACCTACACCCTCCCTAAGGATAGCATTACAACTCCCGCCTCCCCATTAGAGTTTACAACTAAGCTACCACCAGCGAGTAGCCTTCCCCCACACTCACTTCTGACATCTTCTCTCCTCCTTGGAAGGCGTACCTGACGGCCTCCATGTGAATGAAGTCGAACATCACCTCCTCGGCCATGGTGGGCGTCTGTGGGCCGCCCTCCACCACCAACCTCACAACAACAACAACACACACTCAGGGTTGCCAGCTCCAAATTCCTGAAAGTAGCGAATTTGTAATAAAACTAGCACAATTTTTTTTAGTGATTGATACGGGTTTCAAAGTAATATATATTGATATATAGAGTACACTACACGATGTACATATACATATATATATATATATATATATATATATATATATATATATATATATATATATATATATATATATTTATTTATTTATTTATTTATTTATGCATATACAAGAATGTACATAAGGAATGTGAGGATACAAATATGGTAATTACAGTCTTGTAAAGCCACTAGCACGCGCAGCGTTTCGGGCAGGTCCTTAATCTAAGAAAATTTTAAGGAGGTAAATACTTGCAAAATTATAGACAAAAAATGATAACAGATTACATGAAATGAAAAAAAAGATGAGAGAAAATTGTAGGTACAGTATATTAAAGCACATAGGTAGCTAAGATTGATTGCAATGACAGCTTGAATGATAGTTGACAAAAAAATTGGTAGGCATAATACAGCAGAAACAATATAAGATTGGTTGCAATGACAGCTTGAATGGTAGTTGACAAAAATTGGTAGTCACAATACAGCATATGGCTAGCACATAAAAGAAGACAGCAATGAACACAATGATAAGGTTGTTTGAAATTACATAAAAATTGGGAGATTGGGTAACACTAGGTACAGAGCAAATTTAAAGCTCAGTGTAGGAAACTAAGAAGATGAAGTTAGGTACTTTTTGGTTTTGCTTTTAAATAAGGCAAAAGTTTTACAGTTTTTCAATTCACTAGGGAGTGAGTTCCATAAACTAGGTCCCTTAATTTGCATAGAGTGTTTACACAGATTAAGTTTGACCCTGGGGATATCAAAGAGATATTTATTTCTGGTGTGGTGATAATGGGTCCTATTACATCTGTCCAGGGAGAGTTTCAGAGCATGGTTTGCATTTAAGAACAGGGTTTTGTAAATGTAGTTGACACAAGAGAATGTGTGGAGGGAGTTAATATTTAGCAAGTTTAGGGATTTAAACAAGGGAGCTGAGTGTTGTCTGAAAGCTGAGTTAGTTATCATTCTGATAGCAGATTTTTGCTGTGTGATGATGGGCTTAAGGTGGTTTGCAGTGGTAGACCCCCATGCACAGATACCATAATTAAGATAGGGGTAAATTAGTGCATAATATAGTGAGAGGAGAGCAGAGTTAGGAACATAATATCTGATTTTGGAGAGTATACCAACTGTCTTAGAGACTTTCTTAGTTATGTGTTGAATGTGGGTGCTGAAGTTGAGTCTCTTGTCTAGGAATAGGCCAAGAAACTTGCCATCATCTTTATTACTGATGTTAATGTTGTCTATCTGTAGCTGAATTGCATTTGATGATTTGCTTCCAAATAAGATGTAGTAAGTCTTTTCGATGTTTAATGTTAGTTTGTTCGTTGACATCCATAAGTGGACTTTTTTTAATTCATTATTCACAACATTATTTAGTGTATGTGGGTTGAGGTTTGAATAGATAAGAGTAGTATCGTCAGCAAACAGTATAGGTTTGAGAATATTAGAGACATTAGGCAGATCGTTTATATATACAAGAAATAGAAGAGGTCCTAAGATGCTGCCCTGTGGCACTCCAACGGTAATTGGTAGAGTGGAAGAAGTTGTATCATTGATGGTTACATATTGGTGTCTGTCACTAAGATAGGATCGGATGTAGTCAAGGGCAAGGCCTCGGATTCCATAATGCTGGAGTTTAAGTAAGAGGTAGTTGTGATTAACAGTATCAAAGGCTTTTCTTAGGTCAATGAAGAGTCCAATCGGAAACTCATTTTTGTCAAGGGCTGAGTAGATAACATCAAGGAGACTAATGATTGCATCGTTGGTGCTCTTTTGGGACCGGAAGCCAAACTGGCAGGGGCTGAGTATGTCGAATTTTACGAGGTAGGAATAGAGCTGTTTGTAAATAATTTTTTCAAATATTTTTGATAGAATGGGTAGATTTGATATTGGTCTATAATTGTTTATGTCCGCCGGATTGCCTCCTTTATGGACTGGCGTTACTCTTGCTTTTTTGAGGATATCAGGGAAGGTGTGACACTCTATAGATTTGTTGAACAGTAGTGCTATGGGTGGGGCAAGGGCATGGGAGGCTCTCTTGTACACAATGGACGGAATTTCACTGGTGTTCCCTGCCTTGGTTTTTAGAGAGTGTATGATGGACACATCTGCCGGGCTGATTGGTGAAAGGAGAAGAGAGTTTGGATAGCTGCCTGAGAGATATGTGTTAATATGTGTCTGAGTCTGTGGGATTTTACTGGCAAGATTAGCACCAACCGATGAAAAGAAACTATTAAATTCTATATATATATATATATATATATATATATATATATATATATATATATATATATATATATATATATATATATATATATATATATATATATATAATATATATATATATAATGTCGTACCTAGTAGCCAGAACGCAATTCTCAGCCCACTATGCAAGGCCCGATTTGCCCGATTTACCAAGAACCCACCCGAAGCCGGACAGACACCCTCCTGGAGCCCGAACAGTCACCCACCCGGAGCCCGACCAGTCAAACACCCGGAGCCCGCCAGTTTAGTAAACCAGAGCCCGCCAGTTGAGTGAACCGGAGCCCGCCAGTTGTTTGAACTGGAACCCGTCAGTTGAGTACCTGGAGCCCGCCCCGAGCCCGACCGAGAACCCACCCAGAGCCCTACCGAGAACCCACCCTGATCCCTACAGAGAACCCACCCCGAGTCCTATCAAGAACCCACTCTGAGCCCTACAGAGAGCCCACCCTGAGCCTGACCAAGAACCTACCCCGAGCCCTACAGAGGTAACCCAAGCCCGAGAGTCCATCCCGAACCCGAAAGAGCCACACCCCGAGCCTGACCGAGAGCCAACCCTAAGCCCTACCAAGAACCCACCCCCAAGCCCTACCAAGAACCCACCCCCAAGCCCTACCAAGAACCCACCCCCAAGCCCTACCAAGAACCCACCCCCAAGCCCTACCAAGAACCCACCCGAAGCCGGACAGACACCCACCTGGAGCCCGAACAGTCACCCACCCGGAGCCCGACCAGTCAAACACCCGGAGCCCGCCAGTTTAGTAAACCGGAGCCCGCCAGTTGAGTGAACCGGAGCCCGCCAGTTGAGTGAACTGGAACCCGTCAGTTGAGTACCTGGAGCCCGCCCCGAGCCCCACCGAGAACCCATCCCGATCCCTACAGAGAACCTGCCCTGAGCCCTACCAACAACCCACCCCGAGCCCTACAGAGAACCCACCCTGAGCTCGACCAAGAACCTACCCCGAGCCGTACAGAGGTTCCCCAAGCCCGAGAGCCTATCCCGATCCCGAAAGAGCCCACCCCGAGCCTGACCGGGAGCCAACCCCAAACCCTACCAAGAACCCACCCCCAAGCCCTACCAAGAACCCACCCCCAAGCCCTACCAAGAACCCACCCCCAAGCCCTACCAAGAACCCAGCCCCAATACCTACCAAGAACCCACCCCAAGCCCTACCAAGAACCCACCCGAAGCCCTACCAAGAACCCACCCTGAGCCCGACCAAGAACATACCCCGAGCCCTACAGAGGTACCCCAAGCTCGAGAGCCTATCCCGATCCCGAAAGAGCCCACCCCGAGCCTGACCGGGAGCCAACCCCAAACCCTACCAAGAACCCACCCCCAAGCCCTACCAAGAACCCACCCCCAAGCCCTACCAAGAACCCACCCCAAGCCCTATCAAGAACCCACCCCCAAGCCCTACCAAGAACCCAGCCCCAATACCTACCAAGAACCCACCCCCAATACCTACCAAGAACCCACCCCAAGCCCTACCAAGAACCCACCCGAAGCCGGACAGACACCCACCTGGAGCCCGAACAGTCACCCACCCGGAGCCCGACCAGTCAAACACCCGGAGCACGCCAGTTTAGTAAACCGGAGCCCGCCAGTTGAGTGAACCGGAGCCCGCCAGTTGTGTGAACTGGAACCCGTCAGTTGAGTACCTGGAGCCTGCCCCGAGCCCGACCGAGAACCCACCCAGAGCCCTAACGAGAACCTACCCCAAGTCCTATCAAGAACCCACCCCGAGTCCTATCAAGAACCTACTCTGAGCCCTACAGAGAGCCCACCCTGACCCTGACCAAGAACCTACCCCGAGCCCTACAGAGGTAACCCAAGCCCGAGAGCCCATCCCGAACCCGAAAGAGCCCACCCCGAGCCTGACCGAGAGCCAACCCTAAGCCCTACGAAGAACCCACCCCCAAGCCCTACCAAGAACCCACCCCCAAGCCCTACCAAGAACCCACCCCCAAGCCGGACAGACACCCATCTGGAGCCCGAACAGTCACCCACCCGGAGCCCGACCAGTCAAACACCCGGAGCCCGCCAGTTTAGTAAACTGGAGCCCGCCAGTTGAGTGAACCGGAGCCCGCCAGTTGAGTGAACTGGAACCCGTCAGTTGAGTACCTGGAGCCCGCCCCGAGCCCTACCGAGAACCCACTCTGAGCCCGACCAAGAACCTACCCCGAGCCCTACAGAGGTTCCTTAAGCCCGAGAGCCTATCCAGATCCCGAAAGAGCCCACCCCGACCCCTACCGAGAACCCACCCCCCAAGCCCTACCGAGAACCCACCCCCAAGCCCTACCGAGAACCCACCCCCCCAAGCCCTACCGAGAACCCACCCCCCGAAGCCCTACCGAGAACCCACCCCCCCAAGCCCTACCGAGAACCCACCCCCCCAAGCCCTACCGAGAACCCACCCCCCCAAGCCCTACCGAGAACCCACCCCCCCAAGCCCTACCGAGAACCCACCCCCCCAAGCTCTACCGAGAACCCACCCCCCCCAAGCCCTACCGAGAACCCACCCCCCCAAGACCTACCGAGAACCCACCCCCCCCAAGCCCTACCGAGAACCCACCCCCAAGCCCTACCGAGAACCCACCCCCCAAGCCCTACCGAGAACCCACCCCCCAAGCCCTACCGAGAACCCAGCCCCAAGCCCTTACCGAGAACCCAGCCCCAAGCCCTTACCGAGAACCCAGCCCCAAGCCCTACCGAGAACCCAGCCCAAAGCCCTACCGAGAACCCAGCCCCAATACCTACCAAGATCCTACCCCAAGCCCTACCAAGAACCCACCCGAAGCCGGATAGACACCCACCTGGAGCCCGAACAGTCACCCACCCGGAGCCCGACCAGTCAAACACCCGGAGCCCGCCAGTTTAGTAAACCGGAGCCCGCCAGTTGAGTGAACCGGAGCCCGCCAGTTGAGTGAACTGGAACCCGTCAGTTGAGTACCTGGAGCCTGCCCCGAGCCCTACCGAGAACCCACCCTGAGCCCGACCAAGAACCTACCCCGAGCCCTACAGAGGTTCCCCAAGCCCGAGAGCCTATCCCGATCCCGAAAGAGCCCACCCCGAGCCTGACCGGGAGCCAACCCCAAACCCTACCAAGAACCCACCCCCAAGCCCAACCAAGAACCCACCCCCAAGCCCTACCAAGAACCCACCCCCAAGCCCTACCAAGAACCCACCCCCAAGCCCTACCAAGAACCCAGCCCCAATACCTACCAAGAACCCACCCCAAGCCCTACCAAGAACCCACCCGAAGCCCTACCAAGAACCCACCCTGAGCCCGACCAAGAACCTACCCCGAGCCCTACAGAGGTACCCCAAGCTCGAGAGCCTATCCCGATCCTGAAAGAGCCCACCCCGAGCCTGACCGGGAGCCAAACCCTACCAAGAACCCACCCCCAAGCCCTACCAAGAACCCACCCCCAAGCCCTACCAAGAACCCACCCCAAGCCCTATCAAGAACCCACCCCCAAGCCCTACCAAGAACCCAGCCCCAATACCTACCAAGAACCCACCCCAAGCCCTACCGAGAACCCACCCTGAGCCCGATCAAGAACCTACCCCGAGCCCTACAGAGGTTCCCCAAGCCCGATCGAGAGCCTATCCTGATCCCGAAAGAGCCCACCCCGAGCCCTACTGAGAACCCACCCCCCAAGCCCTACCGAGAACCCACCCCCCAAGCCCTACCGAGAACCCACCCCCCAAGCCCTACCGAGAACCCACCCCCCAAGCCCTACCAAAACCCACCCCCAAGCCCTACCAAGAACCCAGCCCTAATACCTACCAAGAACCCACCCCAAGCCCTACCAAGAACCCACCCGAAGCTGGACAGACACCCACCTGGAGCCCGAACAGTCACCCACCCGGAGCCCGACCAGTCAAACACCCGGAGCCCGCCAGTTTAGTAAACCGGAGCCCGCCAGTTGAGTGAACCGGAGCCCGCCAGTTGAGTGAACTGGAACCCGTCTGTTGAGTACCTGGAGCCCGCCCCGAGCCCTACCGAGAACCCACCTTGAGCCCGACCAAGAACCTACCCCGAGCCCTACAGAGGTTCCCCAAGCCCGAGAGCCTATCCCGATCCCGAAAGAGCCCACCCCGACCCCTACCGAGAACCCACCCCCCAAGCCCTACCGAGAACCCACCCCCCCCAAGCCCTACAGAGAACCCACCCCCCCCAAGCCCTACCGAGAACCCACCCCCCCCAAGCCCTACCGAGAACCCACCCCCCCAAGCCCTACCGAGAACCCACCCCCCCAAGCCCTACCGAGAACCCACCCCCCCAAGCCCTACCGAGAACCCCCCCCCCAAGCCCTTCCGAGAACCCCCCCCCCCAAGCTCTACCGAGAACCCCCCCCAAGCCCTACCGAGAACCCCCCCCAAGCCCTACCGAGAACCCACCCCCCCAAGCCCTACCGAGAACCCACCCCCCAAACCCTACCGAGAACCCACCCCCCCAAACCCTACTGAGAACCCACCCCCCCAAACCCTACCGAGAACCCACCCCCCAAGCCCTACCGAGAACCCAGCCCAAAGCCCTACCGAGAACCCAGCCCAAAGCCCTACCGAGAACCCAGCCCCAATACCTACCAAGAACCCACCCCAAGCCCTACCAAGGACCCACCCGAAGCTGGACAGACACCCACCTGGAGCCCGAACAGTCACCCACCCGGAGCCCGACCAGTCAAACACCCGGAGCCCGCCAGTTTAGTAAACCGGAGCCCGCCAGTTGAGTGAACCGGAGCCCGCCAGTTGAGTGAACTGGAACCCGTCAGTTGAGTACCTGGAGCCTGCCCCGAGCCCTACAGAGAGCCCACCCTGAGCCTGACCAAGAACGTACCCCGAGCCCTACAGAGGTAACCCAAGCCCGAGAGTCCATCCCGAACCCGAAAGAGCCCACCCCGAGCCTGACCGAGAGCCAACCCTAAGCCCTACCAAGAACCCACCCCCAAGCCCTACCAAGAACCCACCCCCAAGCCCAAGAACCCACCCCCAAGCCCTACCAAGAACCCACCCCCAAGCCCTACCAAGAACCCACCCCCAAGCCCTACCAAGAACCCACCCCCAAGCCCTACCAAGAACCCACCCCCAAGCCCTACCAAGAACCCACCCCCAAGCCCTACCAAGAACCCACCCCCAAGCCCTACCAAGAACCCACCCCCAAGCCCTACCAAGAACCCACCCCCAAGCCCTACCAAGAACCCACCCCCAAGCCCTACCAAGAACCCACCCAAAGCCGGACAGACACCCACCTGGAGCCCGAACAGTCACCCACCCGGAGCCCGACCAGTCAAACACCCGGAGCCCGCCAGTTTAGTAAACCGGAGCCCGCCAGTTGAGTGAACCGGAGCCCGCCAGTTGAGTGAACTGGAACCCGTCAGTTGAGTACCTGGAGCCCGCCCCAAGCCCTACCGAGAACCCATCCCGATCCCTACAGAGAACCTGCCCTGAGCCCTACCAAGAACCCACCCCGAGCCCTACAGAGAACCCACCCTGAGCTCAACCAAGAACCTACCCCGAGCCGTACAGAGGTTCCCCAAGCTCGAGAGCCTATCCCGATCCCGAAGGAGCCCACCCCGAGCCTGACCGGGAGCCAACCCCAAACCCTACCAAGAACCCACCCCCAAGCCTTACCAAGAACCCACCCCCAAGCCCTACCAAGAACCCACCCCCAAGCCCTACCAAGAATCCTGCCCTAATACCTACCAAGAACCCACCCCAAGCCCTACCAAGAACCCACCCGAAGCTGGACAGACACCCACCTGGAGCCCGAACAGTCACCCACCCGGAGCCCGACCAGTCAAACACCCGGAGCCCGCCAGTTTAGTAAACCGGAGCCCGCCAGTTGAGTGAACCGGAGCCCGCCAGTTGAGTGAACTGGAACCCGTCAGTTGAGTACCTGGAGCCCGCCCCGAGCCCTACCGAGAACCCACCCTGAGCCCGACCAAGAACCTACCCCGAGCCCTACAGAGGTTCCCCAAGCCCGAGAGCCTATCCCGATCCCGAAAGAACCCACCCCGAGCCCTACCGAGAACCCACCCCCCAAGCCCTACCGAGAACCCACCCCCCAAGCCCTACCGAGAACCCACCCCCCAAGCCCTACCGAGAACCCAGCC
Organism: Procambarus clarkii; assembly: GCF_040958095.1. Classification (NCBI taxonomy): domain Eukaryota; kingdom Metazoa; phylum Arthropoda; class Malacostraca; order Decapoda; family Cambaridae; genus Procambarus; species Procambarus clarkii. Next base: position 34,973,059 of record NC_091150.1, on the reverse strand, counting down.
CCAAGCCCTACCGAGAACCCAGCCCCAAGCCCTACCGAGAACCCAGCCCCAAGCCCTACCGAGAACCCAGCCCCAAGCCCTACCGAGAACCCAGCCCCAAGCCCTACCGAGAACCCGCCCCCCCAAGCCCTACCGAGAACCCACCCTAAGCCCTACCGAGAACCCACCCCCCCAAGCCCTACCGAGAACCCACCCCCCAAACCCTACCGAGAACCCACCCCCCAAACCCTACCGAGAACCCACCCCCCCAAACCCTACCGAGAACCCACCCCCCAAGCCCTACCGAGAACCCAGCCCAAAGCCCTACCGAGAACCCAGCCCAAAGCCCTACCGAGAACCCAGCCCCAATACCTACCAAGAACCCACCCCAAGCCCTACCAAGGACCCACCCGAAGCCGGACAGACACCCACCTGGAGCCCGAACAGTCACCCACCCGGAGCCCGACCAGTCAAACACCCGGAGCCCGCCAGTTTAGTAAACCGGAGCCCGCCAGTTGAGTGAACCGGAGCCCGCCAGTTGAGTGAACTGGAACCCGTCAGTTGAGTACCTGGAGCCTGCCCCGAGCCCTACAGAGAGCCCACCCTGAGCCTGACCAAGAACGTACCCCGAGCCCTACAGAGGAAACCCAAGCCCGAGAGTCCATCCCGAACCCGAAAGAGCCCACCCCGAGCCTGACCGAGAGCCAACCCTAAGCCCTACCAAGAACCCACCCCCAAGCCCTACCAAGAACCCACCCCCAAGCCCTACCAAGAACCCACCCCCAAGCCCTACCAAGAACCCACCCCCAAGCCCTACCAAGAACCCACCCCCAAGCCCTACCAAGAACCCACCCCCAAGCCCTACCAAGAACCCACCCCCAAGCCCTACCAAGAACCCACCCGAAGCCGGACAGACACCCACCTGGAGCCCGAACAGTCACCCACCCGGAGCCCGACCAGTCAAACACCCGGAGCCCGCCAGTTTAGTAAACCGGAGCCCGCCAGTTGAGTGAACCGGAGCCCGCCAGTTGAGTGAACTGGAACCCGTCAGTTGAGTACCTGGAGCCCGCCCCGAGCCCTACCGAGAACCCATCCCGATCCCTACAGAGAACCTGCCCTGAGCCCTACCAAGAACCCACCCCGAGCCCTACAGAGAACCCACCCTGAGCTCGACCAAGAACCTACCCCGAGCCGTACAGAGGTTCCCCAAGCCCGAGAGCCTATCCCGATCCCGAAGGAGCCCACCCCAAGCCTAACCGGGAGCCAACCCCAAACCCTACCAAGAACCCACCCCCAAGCCTTACCAAGAACCCACCCCCAAGCCCTACCAAGAACCCACCCCCAAGCCCTACCAAGAATCCTGCCCTAATACCTACCAAGAACCCACCCCAAGCCCTACCAAGAACCCACCCGAAGCTGGACAGACACCCACCTGGAGCCCGAACAGTCACCCACCCGGAGCCCGACCAGTCAAACACCCGGAGCCCGCCAGTTTAGTAAACCGGAGCCCGCCAGTTGAGTGAACCGGAGCCCGCCAGTTGAGTGAACTGGAACCCGTCAGTTGAGTACCTGGAGCCCGCCCCGAGCCCTACCGAGAACCCACCCTGAGCCCGACCAAGAACCTACCCCGAGCCCTACAGAGGTTCCCCAAGCCCGAGAGCCTATCCCGATCCCGAAAGAACCCACCCTGAGCCCTACCGAGAACCCACCCCCCAAGCCCTACCGAGAACCCACCCCCAAAGCCCTACCGAGAACCCACCCCCCAAGCCCTACCGAGAACCCAGCCCCAAGCCCTACCGAGAACCCAGCCCCAAGCCCTACCGAGAACCCAGCCCCAAGCCCTACCGAGAACCCAGCCCCAAGCCTTACCGAGAACCCAGCCCCAAGCCCTACCGAGAACCCACCCCCAAGCCCTACCGAGAACCCACCCCAAGCCCTACCGAGAACCCACCCCCAAGCCCTATCGAGAACCCACCCGAAGCCGGACAGACACCCACCTGGAGCCCGAACAGTCACCCACCCGGAGCCCGACCAGTCAAACACCCGGAGCCCGCCAGTTTAGTAAACCGGAGCCCGCCAGTTGAGTGAACCGGAGCCCGCCAGTTGTGTGAACTGGAACCCGTCAGTTGAGTACCTGGAGCCCGCCCCGAGCCCTACCGAGAACCCACCCCGAGCCCTACAGAGAACCCAACCCCCCCGAGCCCTACCAAGAACCCACACCCCCCGAGCCCTACCAAGAACCCACACCCCCCGAGCCCTACCAAGAACCCACACCCCCCCAAGCCCTACCAAGAACCCACACCCCCCCAAGCCCTACCAAGAACCCACACCCCCCCAAGCCCTACCAAGAACCCACACCCCTCCCCCAAGCCCTACCAAGTACCCACACCCCCCCGAGCCCTACCAAGAACCCACACCCCCCCAAGCCCTACCAAGAACCCACACCCCCCCAAGCCCTACCAAGAACCCCCCCCCCAAGCCCTACCAAGAACCCACACCCCCCCAAGCCCTACCAAGAACCCACACTCCCCCCCCAAGCCCTACCAAGAACCCACACTCCCCCCCCAAGCCCTACCAAGAACCCACACCCCCCCAAGCCCTACCAAGTACCCACACCCCCCCAAGCCCTACCAAGAACCCACACCCCCCCAAGCCCTACCAAGTACCCACACCCCCCCAAGCCCTACCAAGAACCCACACCCCCCAAGCCCTACCAAGAACCCACCCGAAGCCGGACAGACACCCACCTGGAGCCCGAACAGTCACCCACCCAGAGCCCGCCAGTTGAGTACCTAAAGCCTGCCCGGAGCCCCGACCGACAACCCACCCCGGAGCCCCGACCGACAACCCACCCCGGAGCCCCGACCGACAACCCACCCCGGGGGCCCGACCGACAACCCACCCCGGGGGCCCGACCGACAACCCACCCCGGGGGCCCGACCGACAACCCACCCCGGGGGCCCGACCGACAACCCACCCCGGGGGCCCGACCGACAACCCACCCCGGGGGCCCGACCGACAACCCACCCCGGGGGCCCGACCGACAACCCACCCCGGGGGCCCGACCGACAACCCACCCCGGGGGCCCGACCGACAACCCACCCCGGGGGCCCGACCGACAACCCACCCCGGGGGCCCGACCGACAACCCACCCCGGGGGCCCGACCGACAACCCACCCACTTGGGGCCCGACCGACAACCCACCCACTTGGGGCCCGACCGACAACCCACCCACTTGGGGCCCGACCGACAACCCACCCACTTGGGGCCCGACCGACAACCCACCCACTTGGGGCCCGACCGACAACCCACCCACTTGGGGCCCGACCGACAACCCACCCACTTGGGGCCCGACCGACAACCCACCCACTTGGGGCCCGACCGACAACCCACCCACTTGGGGCCCGACCGACAACCCACCCACTTGGGGCCCGACCGACAACCCACCCACTTGGGGCCCGACCGACAACCCACCCACTTGGGGCCCGACCGACAACCCACCCACTTGGGGCCCGACCGACAACCCACCCACTTGGGGCCCGACCGACAACCCACCCACTTGGGGCCCGACCGACAACCCACCCACTTGGGGCCCGACCGACAACCCACCCACTTGGGGCCCGACCGACAACCCACCCACTTGGGGCCCGACCGACAACCCACCCACTTGGGGCCCGACCGACAACCCACCCACTTGGGGCCCGACCGACAACCCACTTGGGGCCCGACAGAGAACCCACTTGGGGCCCGACAGAGAACCCACTTGGGGCCCGACAGAGAACCCACTTGGGGCCCGACAGAGAACCCACTTGGGGCCCGACAGAGAACCCACTTGGGGCCCGACAGAGAACCCACTTGGGGCCCGACAGAGAACCCACTTGGGGCCCGACAGAGAACCCACTTGGGGCCCGACAGAGAACCCACTTGGGGCCCGACAGAGAACCCACTTGGGGCCCGACAGAGAACCCACTTGGGGCCCGACATAGAACCCACTTGGGGCCCGACAGAGAACCCACTTGGGGCCCGACAGAGAACCCACTTGGGGCCCGACAGAGAACCCACTTGGGGCCCGACAGAGAACCCACTTGGGGCCCGACAGAGAACCCACTTGGGGCCCGACAGAGAACCCACTTGGGGCCCGACAGAGAACCCACTTGGGGCCCGACAGAGAACCCACTTGGGGCCCGACAGAGAACCCACTTGGGGCCCGACAGAGAACCCACTTGGGGCCCGACAGAGAACCCACTTGGGGCCCGACAGAGAACCCACTTGGAGCCCGACAGAGAACCCACTTGGAGCCCGACAGAGAACCCACTTGGAGCCCGACAGAGAACCCACTTGGAGCCCGACAGAGAACCCACCCCGCGCCCAACCTTTCATGGAGAAAATTGAACACCAGGCGACAAAAATAATTGCAGAATGATGTCTAGTTTCATACCATGAACGGTTGAGGGTCACAGGGCTAACAACACTGCAAACTAGGCATGCCAGGATGGATCTCACCGAAACTATTAAAATATCGACTTGAATCGATTTGAGAATGGTCCAGGACGGACCGAAACTCGTCGTCCCTTCAACTTCTAGTGTGTGGTCTGGTCAACATACTTCAGCCACGTTATTGTGACTCATCGCCTGCCTATTAAAATATTGAACAGTTTCGAAGATATGGATCCAGAGAACAACTTCAAAAGGTCAGATGGAACACAAACAAGGAACAACGGTTTCAAGTCCAACAAGCCGCAGTGTAGGACTGAAAACATAAGCTATATTTTCACCCACAGGGTTATAAACCCATGGAACCACCTATCTGCTAAAGCAGTAAATAACATAACACTTGAATTGTAAAATCCAATTTGAAAAAAAATCGGAACAAATGGGGGACCTGATCTGCTACCAGAAATTTTAGCCAAATATCCCCAGTCTGCTAACTGTAGGTAGTAACCGAGTGATTGTAACCTGTCCACCGCTGCCCACTGGATGGGGGGCGGTGTGCAGGACAAACATAAATTGTGACACTAGCTCTCCACATATGTCAGGTGCTTAATTTAGAACCTGTACTTGAGGTCGATCTCGAACCCATTGTTGATGTGACGACTTATATTGAATTTTGTAACTAGCTCATCAAGATTGTAACTTGCTTAGCTAAATGAATTGTGGGGTTCAGTCCCTGAGCCCATTATGTGCCTCTGTAACCCTTTCCACTACCGCCCAGCAGAGGTACAACAGGTACTCAGAGAGAACTATCAACATCAGAGGCCCGAGACTGTTCAACACGCTTCCACTACACATAAAGGGCATAACTGGCCGACCCCTCACAGTGTTCAAGAGAGAACTGGATAAGCACCTCCAAAGGATACCTGATCAACCAGGCTGTGACGCATACGTCAGGCTGCGAGCAGCCGCGTCCAACAGCCTGGTTGATCAGTCCAGCAACCAGGAGGCCTGGTCGACGACCGGGCCGCGGGGACACTAAGCCCCGGACGCACCTCAAGGTAGCCCACAAGATGGGTATGGGGTGCATAATAAGCGAACTAAACTAACATTGATAGGCATTGTTCGAAGCAAACTCCATACGTGAAACCCCATTATATTATATAATTCTATATACTGTGTATATATAAGATATAAATATGTCAAAAAGAATTATCACTCTTACCTGGAGCAATGTTGTTGCTGTCGGAAATCAGCGGTACATGTTGTCGCATTGGCGGCAGCGACGATACTGACCAGCTGAGCCTTCAACGACCAACCGCTGTTTGAACGCCATTTTGAAATTCCAGGCGTACTACCCGAAAAGTGCGTAAACTAGTATTTGCGTGCATTATAGGCCATTCCAAGAAACCTTATTGCTATGAATATCTTGTTATCTAACAAACGAATTATTTATGTTAATATTTTTAGCACATATGTTAAATTAGGCCATTTTTCATTTAGAGGGGGTATATATATATATAGCTATTTACATTTTAAGTTTGAAAAATTACCGTACAAAATTGAATGTAAAGATAAGATAAGATTTATTTATACAACCCTGTTTGGAAATTAACTCCTTTTACAATGAAATAAGACGCAAATAAAATAAAATTTTTATTTAGGTAAGGTACATACATACAATAAATTTTTACAAAGAATGGTTGACTTATAGGTAGAGCTAGTACATGCAATGCCTAAAGCCACTATTACGCAAAGCGTTTCGGGCATGATAAACTTAAATGACAAGCTTAATACTAATTGAGCATAATGAGTAGAATGAAAACAAGAAATGAAAACATAGATGAAAAAGCCGCACAAATACAATTATGTCGACAAACAGCGCTCTTTAAAAAAAACAGACATTGGTTGACAATAGAAGGGTAAGGTAGGTTACAGGGAATTTATTAGGTATAGCTTCGTTTTTAACTTAAACTGGTTGAGAGAGGTACAGTCTTTAACATGGTTGGGAAGGTCATTCCACATTCTGGGCCCCTTGATTTGTAGAGCATTTCTAGTTTGATTAAGTCGTACTCTAGGAATATCAAAACTGTATTTATTTCTGGTGTGGTGCTCATGGGTTCTGTTACATCCTTCTATGAAGCTTTTGAGATCAGGATTGGCATTATAGTTTAGCGTTTTATATATGTATAATACACATGAGAGAATGTGCAGTAACTTAATGTCTAACATATTCAGAGATTTGAGTAGGGGTACCGAGGGGGTATCTTATGATAATGAGGTTTCAATGCTTGGAGTCAATAATCAAAGTGAGGCTTCACCACTGTAGCGAGTAAGCCTTATACTTGCTCCATTATCTCATCATCTTAATGGCATAACTAATTAGCACTAACTACACAAGCTATAATCCTATCCCTATTTACAGGTAACGGTTTCTGCCCTCCTATCTTATTGTGAGGTGTAGTCACCGTATATAAGCAAGCGATTTGAGAATAGCAAACCTCGGGAGACATCTCCCGTCCCGCAGGGTGCAGTCGCACCTCCACAGATCTCCAGTATCAGCTCTTAATACTGGTAATGGCTCAAAAGGGTCACCACTTACAGGCTATTCATACTCGTGCCACTTCTTGGGTGGCTTAATCTTTATCATCAATCAATCAATCGAATAGCAAAGCAGTACAATTTCAAGTAAACAATGTAGCACTCGACGTGTACAGTTCTAATCGACCCAAGATGCTACAGCCTCGACACAGCAGACAGCAGACTACGACCTCATCGAGCTACAACGCTCTCCCACATAGAGCTCCGCGACTCCAGCCACACTCAGCTCTCTGCTCTGCTCCAAGCCCCGTCTCAACGTCTACGACACTGCTGTATCTAGGACTACTAAATAAATATGAAACTAACTAAACACTGTATCTAATGTACCCAACAACGTAACATAACCGTACGTTACAGCGCTTTCCCCCCTGAGAGTTCTCTTCCCTTCCCTTCTCTGATACGAGAGCGCTTTGTTAACAAACAAAGTAATACAAACAGTGCGCTAAGCATTGTTAATGGAAGCGCTAATAATTATATGATGAAGTGTTATGTATTTATTCAGACGAGAACAGCAGCGAACACAAACCAGCGCATATACGAACAAATTGGTTTGGAAGTACAAATTTCTCAGTGAACGAAGTTGTTTTTAGCCCGGTATCCGAAATTACAGTAGCTCGGCGGCGGGGAGGTGTGGTTTCAAACTGCTTGATGTCTTTGAGATTCGTTGTATGGTGTCCGCGGTGTCTTGGCGATACAATTGGGTTTTATATTCGTTTGGGGGAAACTTTGTGGTATTGGTGTAGAAAGGACTTCCCCAAGGGAGCCACCATCTCTAGTAGTCTCGACAAGGCCCAGAAGCCGGCGGCTTGTCTGGAGTTACTCTTTCTCCAGACTTTGAAAATCTGTTCTCAAACATGGCCAAAGTATTGCCATCAAACTTTGCACCTCACACTGCCACAGCTTTCCCATATAATTTTCAGACTTCAAATAAAGTACAATGAGAAATTGAGTGAAGCGTTCAATTGTTAATTAAATCGTGATGTTCCTAATCGTTGACTACCTTTTAATCCACTTCTTGAATCTGTGCATCTATGGTCTAAACCTCGACTGGCCATTATTTATTAAGTTGTCTTATTCCTCCCCAGAAAATATTGATGCTGTGAACTATTGATTAAACTATTTCTCTACCAAAAAATCTTTAATGTCTCAAAATTGATGTGAATTTCGTAACTTTGACTAACAAATGGTCCTATGGTAAAGTATAAACCCTAGATTGTTGCTGTTGAAAATAACATTTTGTTTACTTTAATTTGAAAGCAAAATTACCTTTTTATAACCTGAAAGTGTAAAAGTTTGCTATACTACCTAGAAGTCCATAACTATTACTAGGTTAAAAAAAACTTAAAACTAATTGAACTTTTGCACTTAGTGTGTAAACAAAGGTCTTGAATATACACTAGTTAGGACAACTTGAATTTACTTAAATCTGGTATGTCGTCTACTTGAAAGTAAAGTCCTTGGCATGTGCTCGAACCTTAATAATGTGCTCCGGAGAGTGCGAGACATGTACTGTACTTAGTCATTTGCTATACTAAAGTTTATTTTGGTTGATTTTGTATACTGTGTAAGGTCTATAGACATACTAGTTTGTCCTTGACAAGCTAGTCCAGAAACTTCAATAGATGACTTTTACCTAGTTTTTTATCTTTGTCCTAGAATGTTCTGCTTAACGTTGGTCGTGACCATGACCATGGCTCAGAAGTCGAGAGATGTGGATACTCTAATAAACACTTGTATAGATTCTAAACATCACTAAAGTGCATCAGGACCAGAAGGCAGTCTGTTTACTACGGTATGGATAATTTCTTTTAACGTCTTGCTTTTTAATGTACAATATTGTCACTACAGTAGATTAAAAAAAAAATCTGAAGCCTTCAAAAATATGCTTTTAGCTGTAAAGAGCTTTTGACAGTAGTCAAACTTGATATCCTTTCTACCTAAATGATAAATTGCTTAACAGAAAGTACCTCTTTTTATATTTGATTTTTTTAGTGTCATCAGTGGAAGAATAGGTCCTGCTGTACAGAGAATACTACTAGACTTATTCACGAGTCTAGTCCTTACAACTTCAATTATGACCACTGTTCTCGAGTAGAGTCCATGTCCTCGGAATGTAAACGGCATTTCATGCTCGATCACTGCTTTTACGAATGTTCACCCAATGTTGGCCCATGGGTCGTGTCGGTAAGTATTGCAGAACGTCTAAATTCTATATTTTAAAGGACTTTTATTTAACTAGGGTTTCTGCATTGTTTTAATAATTATTTTTAATCATTAAAAATTTAACATTGTGCAAAACTTAAAAGGCTATTTTATAAAGTTTTTATTTTGGTATTCTGAAAGTGACTTCCCCTAAGCATTTAAATGGCATAGTGGCTTTTTTTTTTTTTTTTTTTTTTTTTACCAAAAAATAAATTTGTCTAGACATGTAAAAGATTTGGCTCGCTAGTTCCTTTTGCAACGTTAAATAAATTTTCCCTGCAGGAAAATCACTCGTGGCGGCAGGAAAGATACTGGGAGTCCCTCTGTGTGCCATTGATTGAGCTTTGGTTTACTGAGTGTGCCAACGATGTCACTTGCACAGACAATTGGACCAACAATTTCAGGTGGTTGAATATGACGGGTGATTGCCCAACAAAAGGAAGCTGCTTGACAAATTACTGCCCCGTAAATTCTACCTGTCAAACATTTAAAGAAATCTATAGGACAGCCCGGAACTTCTGTGAAAAGGTATGTTGAACACACTTTTTTTTTTTCTTCTTCCCTCCCCACCTTTCTTGATTCAAAGTTCAGTGTATTATTGTCCATGTGACTTGCCAATTTTATATTTTCCAAATGCCCTAAAATTGGCTATTCAATGTTGGTTTAAATTCATAGGCCTAGAGTAGACTGCCCTCTTAATATTTTTCCTACCAAGATGGGAAAGGGGTTACTGAACATCTACAAATATCACAAAGATTGATGTGGCTTGATTGTTTCCAAATTTCAGTTTGGCAACTTTAATTGTTAAAATATTTTGATGCTATTTTCTTAATAGTACCTGCTATAAGACTCTGCCTCCTGTGTACATGTCTACTGATACCCAGTAAAGGTGGTATCCCTTCCATATGACTTGCCAGACTGGCTTAATTATTACTAAAGTTGTTTACGCTTAACTATGCAACTTTTTTTCCAGCCTTCTCCTTAAACACTGACACACCCAGTACCTGGTACGGTTAAATGGTGTGCTTCAAAATTACCACTGTACAAGTGCATTTTTTCTCAATAAAGAAATGAGTTCATAAAAGTTCCTAAAGTCTTGCATAAACCATTCCCTTTAGTGAAGTTTAAAATATACCTGTACTTTAATACCTGCATTTTTATACAAAGTTGACTCTTCATTCTAGGTGTGGGACAATGCTTGGAAATATGCTGAACCGACAACACCATGTATGCACCTACAGTTCAACCAATCTGCCATCAATCCAAATGATGCTGTTGCTCTACATTATGCACAGATTATAGCTGGTTCCCAGATGCACAGCTGCAACCTAATGTGGTTTAGTATACAACTTGCTGTTTGGGCATTTATCAATAGAATATTAACAGTTGCATCCTAGACTTGGCTTGTTGCCATAGTTCATTAATTAACTCTTTACTTTTGACTATAAACTTGCCCTTGCTGAGGGGAAACGATTCTATTAAAATGTTTACAAAGAAAAAAAAAAAATTCTGAGTGTAATATCCTGATCACATGAGTAATAGTGTGCTGTATTCTGGTTCTGCCCTTGTGCCTTGTCTACCTCTATTAAATTATCTGAAATGTGCCAGAAATAAAATGCTTCTTTATTTCTATCAGACATCACCCAATGAAATTTTGGTAGATTCTCAACCACATTAGAGTTGTCAAACTTGCAGCCAAGGCCATTTTACTTGTTCTGTTTCACACGTCCCCTCTCCCCCTTAAAAAAAAGTTAGTTTGGAAATCTGCCCAGTCATGTTCTGTGAATGTTGGCAAGGTCGTGGGCTTTGTTAAAACTAACAAACTGCGCACCATCTCTTTTTTCTTGTATATTCTTTAATATAGTCTTCTTTATTCTTTAGTATTTTAGTATTCTTCTTTATTCTTCTTCTATTCTTTAGTATAGTCTTTAATATTTAGATTATTAAAGATAATGGACAGATGGTGCTAGTCTTCCCAGCTTGGTGCTACCTTTTGATGACTGCCACAGATTGGAGAGATTCTTTCTCTGGACTAAAAATCTCTCGCTTCCTCATTACATGTCCCATGCATTGTCCTGTCCCTGCCACCATCTCTCCCTCCTTACCAAACTAGGAAGACCCTCTAGGCAATTTTTTCTTTCTTAAATTCTGCCATCTACATCTTGGTAATTTTGTGGCCACAGCTGCTGTACACCCTTCTCCTTGCTGCCCAATATTTAACAATTGTAGAGTGGATACAGAATTTAAAGTGTGTACATCAATCATCCACCCAGAATTGGCCAATTCTCCTTGCATATAGGCCAGAAGACTACTCTTCTGGCATGTCCTTGTAAATTCCTCCTCCATATTCTCCTTGGACCAAATGCATCCACAAAGTGCACAATTTTTTGTTGTTAAATTCTGGTAGACTGACTTGCATTCACTTGCCATACTAAAAGGTGATCTTTCTGCACTTTAATATACCTGGGTTGGTGGGGAAAGGGTGACCTTTACCTCTAAAACTTCAAGAATTGCCTTATCGGGAAAAAAATGGGGCAAGTTTCATTTTAAGACCTTACTGGAAACTTGCTACTACCGTTGTCTCTCTTGCTTTCATGTTAAATTTGTCCTTTTACTGCTATAAACTTGCCCTGCTCAATGCCATTCTTCGCTCCATCTCGTACTATCCCACATGTGGCAGAGAATGCTTTTCTTTAGGTTCTGACTGTGCTTACTCCTAGTGCATAGCCTGGAAGTCCCAGCACACGTGTAGATTTTGACTGAATTAATTCGACAAAATTTTTTGCCCAAGTCTGAAATCTTGTATTGGGTCAGGTGAACACTGAAGGTGATCTATCCTTGGATACCTGGATAATAATTATTACAAATGGATAAAAATCTCCAAAGATGGTTACACACTTGCAACCGAATTCAATATCTGCTTTCTGTAAATTGGTGTCGACCTTGCCAGAAAATTACTAAAGACCCAGACAGATGTCACCAAGTCGCATCAGCAGCTATCCTATCACTACTCATCTTGCCAGTCAGCCCGACAGACATTCGTATTTCAATCACAATCATTCACAATAAATCACAATCACTAATTCAAACCACAGCTGGGAACATATTAGTGAAATAGTCTTTGGTATGAGTGTTGGGGGGGGGCCCCCTCCCCCTGCTCTACCCATAGCGCTGCTATTCAACAAATCTGTCTTATTTTTACTGATATCCTCAAAGCAAGAGTGAGGCCATTTCAAAAGGGGCAAGACAGCTGACCTAAATTACAGACCAATATCAAATCTACTGATGCTTTCAAAAATTTTCATTTGATGGTGCTACATAACCTTCCTGGTTTGGTGCCTTCTTTTTGATACTTATTTTCAAAAATATTTGAAAAATTGCTTACTGACTGCTCTATTTCTACTTTGAAAAACTTGACATTATTAAATCCCTACCAGTTTGGTACTCTTTTGGGAATGGATGCCAATGCCATTATTAGGCTGCTCAATATAATCCATAAAGCCCTTGTCAGAATAAAGTTCCCAATTGGCCTCTTTATTGACCTGTGAAAAGCCTTTGATATTGTAAATCATAACTACCTCTTAAACTTTACCATGGTATCAGAGGCCTAGCTCTGGATTATTAGTTCCTTTCTTGGTGATGCACCATTATGTAGCCATCAATAACTTGACCCTCCCCCCCCTATCTACCATTGACAGTAGGAATACCACAGGGCAGCATCTTGGGGCCCTTTATTTCTTATATCAATGATTTGCTAAATGTTTGTAACATTCTTAAACCTATACTATTTGCTGACAATACTACCTTTCCTCTATTCTGACCCAAACTTGCCAAATATTGTCGATAATGAATTAATCCACTCGTGGATGTCTACCAACAAACTCGCTGAACATAGATAAGGCCTAATGTACTATATTTTATTTGGTAGTAAATTGCCAAATGAAATCCAACTTCAGGTAGACAATGTTAACATTGTCAAAAAAAATAAGGGGGAAAAGTTATACATAGCCTATACATAGACACGACTCAACTTCAGCACCCACATAACGCAGCCAAAAGTCTTAAATGGTTGGTATATTTTCCAACATAGATTGTTCCCTCATTCTGCTCTTCGCATTGCACTGGGGTAATTTATACCTCTTGCATACGGTATCTGTGCATGGGATTCGACTACTGCAAATTATCTAGAGCCCATCATCACTCTACAAAAATCTATCGGAACTATAACTCTCTTCAGACAACACGCTTCACTATTGTTTAAGTCCCATAAGGGGACCAGGAAATGAAATTTTGCACCTTGCTCAAACGCTTTCAAATTATTTGTCCATAATCTACTAGGCACATGCTCCAACTTTATCTAAATAATCGCCAACGTAACGTGGAAAAACAAAAAATGAAAAATATTTGTAGAAGTATTAAAAATTTAAGATTTTTAAATGAGCATCAAATATTAAATATCACAAATTGTTCATTTGGTGTTATTAGGCTCTCAGAAGAGCATATAATTTTCATTCTTATTAGTTATTATTATAGGATTCAGTATAGTTTACTGTAAAAAAAGTCAAATATGGCATTTGATATATGCGCCAAATTGTATACCAAAAAATTTATAACTCGACATTTAAGGTTTATGAAAAAACAATGAAATAGGATTGTAGAACAGACGACTGTGCCCATTTTATGTAAAAATGGTGAGAATCGGTCAAACTGGATTTTTGATGCCGACTCAAAGTGGAAACTCTAGTTGTAAAGATAATTGAATTTGAAGTTAATGACAATGAATAAGGTAGTTCTAATTCATTAATTTACTTGTATGTTTTAATAAACATTGTTTTTTATTCGTACTTGAATATGTGAGTTGTAGATCAATGTGTTGAAATGAAGTAAAGAAAAAATGAAGAAAAACAGATATAGGGATAATTATAATGATTTAGGGGATGTATGTATACTTTATATAAGTGATAAAGCCCTAATCTGGTCCCTAATTATCAAAAAAACCCTAAAGAGACAAAGAAAATGGTTTGAAATCTGAAATATCACCTCTCCCCCCCCCCAAAAAAAAAAAAAGTCCAAGTACCAAGTTTTGCCAGTTGTGGCTGATGTATTTGTTGACCAATTAAATTCTAGTATCTTGACATAGTTAAGGACGGGTATGCACTCTACAGGATGTAAAAATTGCAACAAAATCAGATAATACACATAGGAAGACAAAAAAAAATAATAAAAAAAAATACATTTGTGGACACTGGTGAAAATAACAGATATTAACATTTGGGCATTGTATTTATATGATATATATAACAAAACAGAGCATAATAACATACTTATTATTATTTGTTTTATTATGTATTACTCAGCAATGCTATAAAGGCACCAACTGCATATCCACTTTGTGAACACTTCTTACTACTACAGTATCTTCTTCTTTGAGTGTCGGACAGGTGCATCTCTTTATTACTGCATTATCCATCAGTTCCAATTAATAGGAGCTGTTCTTTTTTAAAAACATGTCTAAAATCAATAAAATCAATATTGGGATGAAACTTTCATGATGCTGAAGCCAATAAGTTGGAATTTTGTTAAACATTTATTAGTAGTTTTCACAATTTTAATATTTTTTGATTACTGGGCCCCTTAACATGCTAAACATACTCACTCCACACATTCTCATGTGCTATTTACATGTACAAAACCTTGTTCCTAAATGCTAATCTTGATCTGAAACGTTTCCTTGGCAGGTGTAATAGAACCCATGAGCACAACACCAGAAATAAATATATCTTTGATATCCCAAAAGTCAAACTAAATCTGTGCAAACACTCCATGGAAATAAAAGGACCCAGTCTTTGGAACTCACCCCCTGATGAATTAAAAAATTGTCCAACCTATTCCCTATTCAAAAGTAAAACCAAAGAGTATCTAATTTCATCCTCATAGTTTCCTACCTCATGCTTCAAACTCAAACTTCATCTTGTACTACAGTACCCACTTCCCCAATATTAGTACTTAATACATATATCCTTACCAGTGTAATCATTGCTGTCAACTTATATTGTACTTATTTGTTGATATATATAACCATGCTACAATGTACCTTTTTTCATCTTGCCTAATAAGGACCTGGATCGAAAAGGACTGATTAAGGATCTGCCCGAAACACTATGCGTGTTAGTGGCTTTGCATGAATGTAAAAATACCAATCTTATGTAATCTCACCAACACATTGTACCTTCTTGCATTTAGATTATTATTATTATTATTATTATTATTACTGTATTATTATTATGTGCCTCTGTAACCCTTTCCACTACTGCCCACAGGATGGGTATGGGGCATATAATAAATTAACTAAACTCATGATTGTTCATCCTGTCAGTGAATGTGTGTTATGCACACAACACATTTAGATATATGTATATGTTATGTTGACTGTCAGCTTGACAGGTCATTACTGTGGTGATTGTGCATGCCATTATATTGACTCTCTAAGTATTCAGAAGGAACTCTTGTATTTCCCTTGAAACCAGCAGTGTTAGGAAAGCCGTTTGTCATTTACTGTCTAAGAAAGTGTTAATACAGGATTGGCCACAAGTGAACCATGTGATCAGTCAATTAAGGCATCCCGATGTCTCTCTAATGTGATATTAGCTTTTCTAACATCAATCATAGAATAATGTAAGCAACCTATATATTAGTAAGTAAGTTCTGTAAATAAACATTAGGTTTTATGACGGTGTTTGTGTAAAACCTTATTATATAATGCCACCCAACTAAAGTGCCCTCGGCACATACAGCCCCAAGCCCAAACGCCTTCAAACCTTCAGCCATACAAATTTTGGTGAGGACCCATTTCTTGCATTGGAGTGATTCTCACGACCAAAGTAATTTGGAATCAGGTGAAGCCTGTCAATAAGGATTACCCAACAGAAGGGTCAGTTTCTTGGCCTATTCCTAGACAAGAGACTCAACTTCAGCACCCACATACAACACATAACTAAGAAAGTCTCTAAAACAGTTGGTATACTCTCCAAAATCAGATATTATATACCTAACTCTGCTCTCATCTCACTATATTATGCACTAATCTATATCTATCTTAATTATGGTACCTGTGCATGGGGTTCAACCACTGCAAACCACCTCAAATCCATCATCACTCAGCAAAAATCTGCTGTCAGAATAATAACAAACTCTGCTTTCAGACAACACTCAGCCCCCTTGTTTAAATCCCTCAACATGCTAAACAAACTCACTCCACACATTCTCTTCTGTCACTTATATTTACAAAACCCTGTTCTTAAATGCAAACCCTGCTCTGAAACTCTCCCTGGACACATGTAATAGGACCCTTTATCACCACACCAGAAATAAATATCTCTTTGATATCCCCAGAGTCAATCCCCCAAAATAAAGGGACCTGGTCTATGGAACTCACTCCCTAATGAATTGAAAAGCTGTCCAACTTTTGCCTCATTCAAAAAAAAAAAAAAAACTAAAAATTACCTAATTTCATCTTCATAGTTTCCTACCTTGTGCCTTAAAATTGCACTGTATCTAGTGCTACCCAATCTTTATGTACCTAATCCAAACAACTTTACCATTATGATCATTGCTGTCTTCTTATATGTGCTATCAATATGCTGTTTTGTGCCTATTAATCTTTGTTAAATTACTATCAAGCTATCAATACAATCAATCAGAGCTACCGATGTGCTTTAATATACCTACTAATCTCTCTCATCTCATTTTTTTCTTGCAATGTATCTGTTATCATTTTATTAATTCCTCTAGAATTTACCTACTTAAAATTATCTGTTAGATTAAGGACCTGCCCAAAATGCTGCGCGTACTAGTGGCTTTACAAGAATGTAATTACCATGCTATGTATCCTCAAAAACCCAATGTACCTTCTTGTATATAAATATAAATAAAAGGACCCTTACTCGACCAAGTACTCTCTGGGCTTGCACACATTGTTCCTGTATTGCTAAACTCAAACTGATAATTATTAAGCCATCAGAATCAAAGTAGTGACATTGCACGTCACCACTTTGACGTGGTAACTTGCCATTGCACGTAATTAAAGTTAAAGTAAAGTAAAAGTCCACAACTGTACTATGTTTTGTATGTTTTTTTTAATATACGATCAATTATTATTAGTCAATACCCTTAATAGATTTGTTAATGGATATATAGCACTGACAACTGTATAGATAATTATTTAGCTAATGACAAACAAGTACATCAAAGGAGCTTTTAATACAACAAGCAATTGCAATTTTAGTGAAGCTTGCATGTATGGGATCTTGTATGAGATTACTCAGGATCTTGTGCCAACATCAGAAAAGGGCAACAGTAATCAAAGGATCTCTGTAGTACAGTTGGGTTCTTTCTCGACTCAGTCGGGAGTCCTGGGTTCGAATCTTGTACAGGGTAGAAATGACTCGGCATGTTTCCTTTCATCTAATGCTTCTGTATACCTAACAGTAAACAGGTACTTGGGAGTTAGTTAACTGTTGTGAGTTGCATCCTGTGAAATGGTAGAATACTAGAATGGACAAAGCAAAGGTTAAATGGTCGTTCAAAATGGAAATGAATCTGACTGGAGAAATTTGATGAGTGGAGTACCGCAAGCTTCCATCTTGGGGCCAATCCATTTTTGTCATAAACATCAATGACATGTATGGGAATATTGCAATCCACACCATCAAATTTGCACAAGACACTAAGATCTCCAGAAATCTGATAAATCTGATAAAGAGCTCTGATAAAGTAAGAAGCGAAAATTATATCCAGACTTTACAAAGAGATGAACATGAACTTCTCAAATAGTCGGAAGACTGGCAAATGATTTTTGATATGGAAAATGCAGCACCTTACATGTGCTGCATTTTCCGTCTGGCCAGAAAATTTTCGGGGGGTTATGGGCCGCCTCCGTCTGGTCGCCCCCCAGGCCAGACGGGGGCGGCCCCAGTGCTACAAATCGGCATCTATAGCGCCCCTTAACCCCCCCCCCCCTGCAATTTTCATAAAGTCAAATCTGAAATAGAGATTGTTTACCGTAGATATATTTAGCAGTGTCAGTGGTTCGAAATATTACATTTTCCGAGAAAGAAAGTGGGGGAGGGGGAGGCGAAAAATGTTTGAATAGAGGGAAGGGGGAGAAAGGTGGAGAACGGAGATTAGAAAAGAGGGTGGAGAGTTAAGGAGAGGGGGATTTGAAAGTTGAGAGAGAGGAAAAACCTAGGTGCACCCAGGTACCCTATCTTTGCATAATATAAAATCATAATAACAACATGTAATCATATAATGATTAGTATATGATTATGGACTAATCACATGGACTTTGTTGAAACTTTTGGCAAGGTACCACATGAAAGACTAGGAAGGAAACTACAGGCACTTGCAATAAATGGGAGAATACTGGAATGGATAAAACAATGGTTAAAACAATGAAAACCCGAGTCGTGCTAAATTAGAATAAATCTGACTGGAGAAATGTGGTAAGTGGGGTACTTTTGTCATTATACATCAATGACAGAAAATATTACTCACCACATAATCAAATTTGCAGATGACACTAAGACTTATGGTAAAGTGGGAAGTGAAAATGAGATTGAGACTTTACAAAGAGATCTACATGAACTCCACAAATGGTCATAAGAACGGCAAATTCGTTTTAATATCGATAAATGCAAGACCTTGCATGTGTGGGGCATAACAATCCACGTCACAACTAGCAAATTAACAGAATTCATTATTCATCATCAACCTTGCAGCAGATTGTCGGATAAAAGGACCTTACCTTGAGGTTACCTTGAGGTGCTTCCGGGGCTTAGCGTCCCCGCGGCCCGGTCGTCGACCAGAAGGTCTCTAAATTATCTGTATTTAGGTTGGATAAACAAAGTTACTGGATAAAGGGGATATCATAGTAAAAATAAAAAAAAAGTGTAATCCATTTAAGGTCTGCACATTATGGAAATGGTCTCAATTGTTCCACTATTGGTAGGATAGTTTTCTGAAATATCAGAATTAATTATGTCTTTGTTTTATAATTAACTGACATGAGCCCACCCTAAATAGTTTGGACAATCCTGGAATTACTCTTCACACAATTTATAGCTATACTTTTGTAATAAAATTTCATATGCTGTATATTGTGTATCCATTGCACCTTCAGAAACTTATTCACCAGATTTAGATCTGCTATGGGCCACTTTACTATTATTAACAAATTTAAATAAAAAACTGTAAAAGCAACCCCCCAAATGTATATGACAGGAAGCGTTTTGGATCAATTTCATCGGATAAGATTGTGTACTCCCTAGGATTAATAATAATAAAACTGTATCTTGAAGTTGAGACATCACTTAAAAATTCCACATCAAAATTACAATCACAGAAATGGTATCAGCGTTTGTAAAATATCTGTAATAATAATAATAATAATAATAATAATAATAATAATAATAATAATATGACTTCAATTTCAACCCATCTAACGCCATCCACCTTATGCGAGGTAAACTTGACTATGTAATAGGTCAATATTATAAGATATATAAGACTACCATATGTGTGTGAGTGTACTCGCCCAGTTGTGCTTGCAGGGGTTGAGCTTTGGCTCTTTGGTCCCGCCTCACAACTGTTAATCATCTGGTGTACAGGTTCCTGACCCTATTTGGCTCAGAATCATATTTACATTTGAAACTGTGTATAGAGTCTGCCTCCACTAATGGAGGCAGACTAGACTAATCCACTGCCACTGACTAATGGATTTCATCTTTTAACTACCCAGACATTGAAAAATTTCTTTCTAACGACTCTGTGGCTCATTTAAGTACTAAGTTTCCACCTGTGTCCCCTGGTTCATGTTCTGCCCATGATAAATAGTTTGTCTTTGTCCACCCTGTCAGTTCCTCTGAGAATTTTGTAGGTGTTGATCATTACTATTACTCCCCCTAACTCTTCTCTCTTCCAAGGATGGGAGGTTTAATTCCCATAGCCTTTCCTCATAGCTCATACCTCTCTGCTCTGGGACTAGCCTGGTGGTATACCTCTGAATCTTATCTAACTTTGTCTTGTGTCTAACTAGATATGTGTGTAATTACCTAAGTGAAGTTATAGGATGAGAGCTACGCTACGCTAATTCACCATCTTTCCAGTACTCTTTGTCACAAAATGCTTTGAAACTACTGACGGTTTTGGCCTCCATTACCTTCTCTCTTAACTTATTCCAACCGTCTACCATTGTTTGCAAAAGAAAACTTTCTCATATTTTAAGGCACCTTTGTTTCTTTAAATTGAAGTTGTGTCCTTGTTCTTAAGTTGTCAATTTCAGGAATTCCTTTGTTAATTTGGTCAAGTACTGTTATTATTTTGTAAGTGGTAATCATATCACCTCTTTCTTTTATTTTCTAGCTTAGGCATATATAATACCTCTAGCCTCTCTTCATAACTCTTGTTTTTCAAAGGCAAAGGTGCCTTTATACCTTTTCCAGTTTACTGATGTGCTTCTTGATATGGGCACCATACAACTGCTGTATATTTCAGTTTTGGTCTCTCAACAGTCATGAACAGTTTCTTTAGTATTTCACCATCCATGCAGTTAAAGGCGAGTCTGAAGTTGGAAAGACGGTGGTGGTTTGGATGTCGTGGTAGTATGGATATTGTGGTCAGGATATCTTTGTGGCCCAGGTATCACTGTGGCCCATGTACCATATGGTAAATTACAAATTTACTGTGGTAATGGGGACACGACTGTGACCCAGGTACATGGTATTAGTAGGCATCCATCAGTCTCAGGAGTATATATTTGCACTCTGGTTGTTAGTCTGGAGTGGCCTCTCCAGGGCATAAAGCCTGGGGTAGGTGATATGGGGGAGAAGCTGTCACCCATGTAGCTGGTCCCCTCACTCTACAGTGCCAAAAGTCTCCAATGGAAAGGCAAATGCTGATACGATTGGTTCCAGCGCCAGAACGAAGTTGAGGCCAATAGCAAACTTCCCTAGGGGCTCCAGCTCCGGAGTTTACCTGGAAGTTGGGAAAAGAAGGCACAGTGCCTCCAAACCCGAAGACCACCGTGGTTGGGGCTGGAGAAGAACCACCCCAAAAAGGGCAAGAACGACCTCAGCCTCCTGAAGCAGAACTTGGACTGCACGAGCCAACCCTTCCTAGACTTAAGTCATTACATCCAGCGGTCGACCCCATAGATGCATAATTTTTTACATGCTGTTCATTCAAAATGAAAATTTTCTCAAATATAAATTAATATTATAATACCATATTGTGCATATATAGGCCCTGGTTAGGTTAAGGTAGGTGTTTAGGTTCTGTTAGCATTTACTTGTATTTGTAATACATGGGTGAAGCATTTACAGCATTGTGGTTCGAACAAAATTCGTCAGTAAAGCACTTATTCCGGAAGTGTTCGAACTAAATCAGTTGCGTGTAAACCGTTTTTCATTCATAAACAGGGGGTTTGGCGGGTACATGGAATCACTTTTGGGTCTTTGGAGGACGGGCTGTGACATGGGTACAAAGATAGCCTTAATACTCTGATGAATTCGGCACAGCGAATTGGAAGCCAGGACGGGGTGATGTGCTATGATTTGCCGGAGAGCGACGGCCCGCTGGTGTACTTACCTATTAAGACCTACCTAGTGTGTGTGAATGATACGGTTCCTGGGATTTGTGTGGTAACAGAGGTACAGGTGGAGGTACACGACGTGCCGCCTGCGGTGGTAATGGTGCCGGAGCCCCAGGAGTCAACCCCGTCGGAGTTGGTGTGCGTTCCTGGTGCGTATGCGCCGCCTGAGGTGCCTCTGGATGTGGGGGTTTCCACCCTGTCTATGGTGCTAGTTCCAGCTGTGTCTTCGGTGGAGGGTGTGCGGCCGTCTTGCCGACTTCAGGTCCCGTAGTGTGTGGGGTGCGTCAGTTCCTCGGCTGAAGCATATGAAGGGCGCTGCCAGTATGCAGTCCCTTGGTGGTGAGGGACCTGTGGAGCAGATGGTGGATGGCGAGGTGGCTGAGGCAGTGCTTGAAGAATTGCCGGGACGGATACGGTGACGCCGTTGCCTGTACCCGGCTGTGAGCCCCCCTGTGTTAGTGAAACGCGGTAGGGGTCGTTAAACGAGGTGATGGGGGTCATGCGAAGAACGATTTGGTTATTGTGCTGAAGAAGGGGGCTGTGACCTCTCCTCGTGTGTCTTCCGCTTCATCGTGCCCCCCCCCCCAACTCTGGTCCCAAATTGTTGAATGACCTCCCAAATATAATTAAAAGTTGTTTGCCTCCAAACTAGTTTAAAAGAAGGACTAAGAAATATCTACTTGATATCATGTAATTATTATCCTACAATCAATTCCATGTAACTAGTTTCACTCAAATTTTCCCTTGTAATAAGTTATTGAGTTACCCTTTTCTTAAATTTGTATTAACTATATGTGTACTTTCTGCATTTATTGTTACCTAATTTCTTGAATTTCTTTGTTAAAGTGTTTACTCATGTCTTTTATGTTCCGGGGTTCATTTATAGTGTTGACTGCATTAACCTTTAATTATTATATTACTATGTTCTTTTATATTAAAACAAAATGTTATGAGAGAGACTAGTTGCTTTTCTAAACTACATCCTATATTTCCATTATGTTAATGTCAATCTACTGTACTACAACTACTGACTACATATTGTAATAGCCTATGCCTGTCATCCTCAAGTGTCACCATTTTTGCATTCATTTGTTATTTTCTATGAACGTTCTCATTTTATTTGCTTATTTCTTCCTTAGTATTAAGAAGTTTACCCCCTTACACCTTTGGTAAATTTTTTCTATTTATTTTATATTTTGGCTCAAAACGCTTTGCGTAAGTGGCTTCAGAGATTGTGTAACTCTTGTCCCTACAATTTGTATATTACTCCTATGTTCTTTATACACACATTCTTTTGAATAAACATTGTATTGTATTGGTTATAAAGGCACTCCATGCCCATCCTGTTAATAATACAAGGCAGAGCAAGGAACATAGGATTGAATTTCAGAGATGATGCCTACAGTTTTATAATTTGTATATATTTTTAATATGACAAATTAATTCAGTGAACTCTCAATGTATACTCGAGAATTGGGGTACGGACACATCCCTGTAAATGGTCTATCTTGACACAGCGCATTAGATGAGATGTCTCTCCAGTGCGAAGCATTCAGACCAACAACATCGTAGTAACGAGGTTGCATCGTTGGCAATGAGACCCCGTATTGTCCGCCCACAAACTGCTGTCGTTGCCTAGAACAACCCTCACCGCTAAGAACACCCGCTCATAATACGTAATATATCATTGATACCCCGTACAGAAGTTGTATTTAAAAAAGCCTTAATTATGTTACGGTTGTTAAAGGACTAGCGATGACGTCACATCGACAAAACATGGGGGACCTTGAACCCTTGCCCGTGACTAAGCAAAGTCAGGACCAACGGGCTGATAGCTTCCTCGCCGGGCAGTTCTGAGGTGGTTGCTGTGGTGAGTAGTCGCGCTGTTATAATTGCCTGCCAAGAACGGGGAGGTGCTGAGGTGCAAGTTTAGTGCTGTGGAGAGGGAAGATTTGAAGACGTGAGGCACCACAGTACGTAGTACATGGCTATCTTACTTTTTTTTTTTTAATATTGCCCCGAGGGGCGAGTTTATTGGGCAGCGCCACTCATCCTGTGAGTGGACACACCACCATATCAGCATGTACAGCTACCTAGATGTTGCCATGTTAATAATAAGTAATAGTTTGTGTTATGAGTCGGTTTATATGCTTACGTTATTGAGGTTAGCATATTGTTAACGTGCATTGTTTTAATGTATTGTACACTGTAATCTTGCTGTGAGTGGCAGTGGAAAACGTTGAGGCAGATAACGGGCTCGGGAACAAAGCTGCGTAAATTAATAATTATTATTTCTGCATAATATACATCAACGTGTATAATAGGAAAATAAATCCCACTACTTTTGTTACTTAATAGGACAGCAACTTCAAGAATTATAAATAGGTACTGCGGAATAGCAGTCAATGTCTGAAGTTAAAATATTTAGTGTAAGGCAGACTTGTTATTGTGTGAAGCGTTTCAGCGTTTCAGGAAATACTGAAACTGAAATAGCCTGGTTGATCAGTCCGGCAACCAGGAGGCCTGGTCGACGACCGGGCCGCAGGGACGCTAAGCCCCGGAAGCACCTCAAGGTAACCTCAAGGTAAGGTAAGGTAATACTTGGTAACATGGCGGGTAGTGGTGCTGCTGGAGGCGTTTGACAACCTTCCTCCAGTCTGGATCACCTGAGAATAGTCACACCGTGGAACTCCTTTCCTTTGTAAAATAAAGTCGTGAGTATAATATATATATATATAAATGGTAAAAAGAAATTTGTAACATTATCATCATTTCCACTTGAGCTTTAATTTTTCCAGATTTTTAGATTAATTCGCAACTATTGTGAAAATCACAATATTTAATTGAAAGTGAACAACCACCATAAATTTTAGCCACAGTTAGTTTGCTAACTGTGAGTAGTAGATGTGGGTGACTGTAACCATTCCACCGCTGCCCACTGGCTGGAGGGTGGACATGGGGGGGGGGGGGGGTGTAATAGGCAAATAAATTTATGGAATTACCTCACCGTGTATGAGTTACTTAGCTTAGAGTTTACTATGGTTGGACTCGAACCCATTTTTAATATAATAGTAATATACATTAAACTGCGTAACTAGCTTGTCACTTGTCAACACTGTTACTTGCTTAGCTAAATAACTTGTTAAATACAGGTACTTGCTTCTGCCCGAAACTCTATGCATGTTAGTGGCTTTGCAAATATGTATAAACATCAATGCTATGTACTTTCATAAACCCAATGTGTATTTATATATAAATAATAAAAAATGTTAGTTTAGTCCCGGTGCCCATTATGTACCTCTGTAACCCTTCATAATATCGCCCACAGGATTGGTATGGGGTGCATAATAAATGAACTAGTTTTTTTTCACTAAGCTTTCGTAATAAACATAGGTATTGATAAAGTTGATTAACGTTATTCTATAATTCTTGAATATTTTATGACTTATTAACATAGATCAGGAATTCTAAAGCATACCTGATCAACCAAGCTGTGATTGATACGTCAAGCTGGGAACAGCCCCCTCAAACAGCCTGGTTGATCAGACTACCAACCGGGAGGCCTGGTCGGAGACCGGGCCGCGGGTCAGTTGATCCCCGGAAGCTACACAAAGTAGGTAGGTTCATACATTTCTACAGCAACCCTTGACGATATGAACGAAGGGTTACATAGCTTGCATAACTTGTATATTCTAGGTTAAGGATGACCCAGCTAGCGAGTGGTCACACTGTGGAGGTGTTGGAGGGGGAGGAGCTGGAGCACCAGGAGCGTGACTTTCAAGGTTATACCAATGGCCTTATCCGCCTCAACCCCGGCAGGTGGCTATACCCGGCTGACTACACCAAATTTGCCGACAACCTCTTCAAGTTCAAGGTAGGAAAATTAAATGTCTTGAGGGGGGGGGGAGTGCAAAATGAGATCAATATATGTATAGACTACTTCAATTATTTTTTCTTGTGTGCATTAAAATTAAAGAAAGGTTATTTTATCTCGTGTCTTAATGTATCTATTACATTTAAATCATGGTACTTACTGTAATCTATTATATTTGAAAGTTCTTTTAGGCTTGTGTATAGGGTTGTTATTTTTTGTCTAACTTGACAGAGATAAAGGATTTAAGTGACCTCGAGTGACTTTGTGAGAATTGTTCTGTCATTGAGACATGTCCGAGGCGCTGTGTTGCTTATATTTCGTTGTTTCTTGGGTGGGAATGGGTGCCGTTTTGTCACTGAATGGGATTAATTATAAATAATAATTTATCTCATTCAATAACAAAACGGCACCCATTCCCTTCTATGAAATAGGCTGCTTGATCCCTTTTGGATGTAGGGCTTTTGTGATTTATTGAAAAGTAATGGGACACTGCTATTCAGTCCATCCTGAATGGAGAGCGTGAGTGTGATGGGTCTGTAACCTGTCCTTGAGGTGGGTATCGAGTGTGCTACGCTGCCCTCGGGTGGAGAGGCACCATGTAGGCTATATCTGTATGCATGGTCTGTATATATCTGTATGGACAGCAGGCTGTGGAAAAAATTCCGGGATTATGTTGATGAAGAGAATTGCATAGAACTTGAAAATTAAGTGCTGAATATAATTCATTAAAATGCAAAATAAAACATGCAAATTCTTCTCTAGGGACAATGGTCCTATGTTTGAGTAAGTCCAAATTCTCTGTGACCTTGATACTGATAATGGGCTGTAGCAGGTAGAGTCCTCAAGGCTGAGCTAGGTTATTGATAGCAGAACCACAATATACCTGCGGGTATTTCAACACGTTTAGCTTGTATTTTATAAAAGTATATGATAATATACAGTTCTATAACTGTAAACACTGGTACGGTTCATTATCTAAGATCTGAACTAGGTACATAATTTTTTTCAGGGATATATTAAGTTTAATCTAGCTCTAGAAATATTGTAACAGCCATATTATCAATTGTTCTGATAATCTCAACAAAGTTGTTGTATAATAAAAGTAATACAAGTATAATAAGTCTTGTAGATATGAGACAAAGTAAAATCGACACCAGTAATCCCATTTATCATTATACTATCATGCAAGAGGAGCCACACGTCTATGGTTCATCCAATATAATCAGCAGACTTCTAGATGTTACTACTGCTCGGCTTAGACTCGGTTACAAGTATCTCTGGGAATTTTCATTACCTGCCGATGTAGACCTGACCAAATGTAAACTGTGTCAACAAAATTATTCGCACACCCTCCATCATTGTGATGGAGTGCGAAAAGATACGTGAATTCAGAGACAATTCTATAACTAATGTTCCAGCGATGTGTAAATGTTTCATTCAAAATTATCTACTACCAGAAATGTTAGCCAAATATCCCGTTTGCTAACTGTAGGTAGTAACTAAGTGATTGTAATCTGTTCACAGCTGCCCACTGGGTGTGCAGGGCAAACATATAAATTGTGATACTAACTCTCCACATATGTCAGTTGCTTAATTTAGAAACTGTACTTGTGGTCGATCTCGAACCCGTTGATGATGTGACGACTTGTACTGAATTTTTTAACTAGTTCATTAAGATTGTAACTTGCTTAGCTAAATGAATTGTAGGGTTCAATCCCTGAGCCCATTATGTGCCTCTGAAACCCTTTCCACTGCCACCCACAAGATGGGTATGGGGGTGCATAATAAATGAACTAAACTAATAAAGTCTAATGTATGGGCAATATGCAAATAAAATATTATATGCAATAAAATAAACAAATTTCATAAGTTAAGATTAATGGATATGGTAATTAAATGTGATTTTATACTAAAGAATTAAATACATAAGATATAGATATTCAGATTTATATGAATATTCAGCAATAAAAGATTCAGTCACTGAAGAAGGTAAATCAACTCGCTAATTGGTGAGGCATTTTCTCGCTGCCTAACGAATCTGAATTTATATATGGATGTATTAATGTCATAAAGCATACTATTGGCCAATCTTCACTCTAAAACAATTAATAACTTATCCTGAAACTGAGAACCGGAGCCTAATCAGGCACGTTATCAGATGATGATATTGTTGAAACGAGGCTCTATATTTTGATGGGAATATGGCAGCCTTGATGTTGGTCATGTCCTTGGTGGCTTTTGCTGGGGAATGGCGTCTTGTAGCAGTTGTTAGAATGCGGTCACAACGGAGGAAACATGGAGAGACTCCTGGTACCAGTGCTCGAATTCACTTCTCTTATCAAGAGTTCTCATTATCTAATTACAGTTTAGATTATAGATCAAGGACTTCCCGAGTATCTAGGGAATTATCACTGGTGATTAGATAAGTGGTTTGTACGGTAATGTTTATTAAAAATGTTATCAACACCACACACGTGCACACTTTGATGTCAACAAACTTTCCTCCGGTACTGGGCGCTTCTTTCCCAGGCGGGCGGCTGCCTTCCTCAGTCAGGGTGCCGACAATGATTATGTATTGATGGAACTGCAAACAGTACGCTTCCCACAAAAGCCGCTCATTGGAAGGAATATCCCCAGCCATCTCCCGGGGGTGCAACATATAATCCGGAAAGCCAGAGACGAATCTCCGCGCGCTCGGCACCCACACGTCGACGAATACCATGGGACCGCCATTACTAGTTCCGTCACAAACGAGTCTACATCTTCCATCTCCACAGCTCCCTCCAATGGGGCAACCACCCTCCCTCCCCCCAAGAAGGGGCCGGCAACATGGGTCGGCACCACCGGCTGCGGGGGAACGGAAACCCGTGACAAAGGGTCCAGAGGCACAGAAGTCTTCCGGACAGTACCCTTTTTGCGAACTGTATCCTTCTTCAGGACTATGTCAGTACTCACACCACTACCGACAGGGGTAACAACCTCCCATGCTGGTGAACCCGGAACCAGAGGTGCAGGAGAAGGCACAGGAGCAGGAATAAAGGCCCACACACCACCCACCGCCACCGGGACAGAGGTACCTTCCACCACCACGCCCGGACCATGACCAGAAACCGCAAGAACCGTAAGCCCACTACCATGACACGCCACAGCAGGTGTTACCAGATCACTGTATTCCCACCTCTGCCCAGGCGACACCCCGAGGAGGAGACAAACTTAGTCCTCCTGGAACGCTTCGACTCCAGGTACATATCGTCTGAAAGGTCGACCTCCCCCTGACGCCCCAGTAGGCCTCACACGATCGCGCATCGCTCGATCACGCAACATTTCAGCCGCCTCATCCACTGGAGGCACCGGACCACACACCGACACGGACGGTAATGCATGAATGTCCACAGAGACACTCGACTCGCACAACCTCCCATCAAGCGGCAATGCACCACCACAGACCTCCGCAGAAGACACAGCATCTGAAGACGGGACAGATCTCAGCAGCGGTAAAACACCACTCTCCACATCCATGGCCCCCATATTCCACCAGGGGTGCAGCAGGCACCGGCCCTGACGCACGCTCCATAACCCCCGACGGTGTAGGCACAACAACCACCACATCACTCAAAATCCTGAACCTCCAGAGAAGGGAAGTCCTCTTCCCGGAACAGGTTTACATGCTCTACGGCATCCACATGGCACCCAGCAGCCTGATGGCCCAACAAGCCGCTCCGGAAACAGGTTCGCTGCTGACCTGCATAAAAACTCTGGATATAATATCCCATCAGGAGCACTGAAGACGGGACTGCAGACGTAAGCTGCATCACGAGGGCCCGGATCCCATTGAGTACACCCTTCAGTCGGCCAGATGAACTGACATTCATCCGAAAGTTCATCACCCGGCAAAACTGGCCAAAATATCGGTGTAGCAAGGCATCAGGGAACTCGAAGGGTGCACCATGGACACTCACCCAAATCGTAGCACCACTGCGGTCCGAGCACAGTCCCACCACTCTTGGACAATGTAAATGAGCGCCCAACATAACGGCAAACAAAGGCCGCGAACACATCCGCCGTAGTAATATTAACGACCAGTCGATGGGCGGAGACGATCGAGACGCCTTCAATCGAAGCCACATCAACTCTCAGGAGGTCTGCCAACACCACTTTTACTGCAGAATGTCACAGAGCCAGAGAATTCTAAGGAATATCCCCAGCCGTCTCCCGGGGGTGCAATATATAATACGGAATGCCAGAGACGAATTTCTGACGATTTTTAAACTAACCCAGCCGTCAACAACCGCTTCACAGGAGGCAATGTTGACTCCATCCCTCCCGGCCACAGCCGCAGCGTACCCGTCACGGCACCAGCTAACTGAATCACAAATTCTTGATGCCAGTAATTACGCCAACTGTGTCACTTCTGTTAAGTTGAATGGGAAGGCAATCCTCGTTAACAATCGAACGGTATTATTCATCATGTCTGTTGCAAGACTCCTTTGGATCGATTCTAGCATAAAGAGGTGCAAGGCTTCTTGCCAAAGATTGGCCTTTACTCGGGCACTCCTGTTAATCTACACAACACCATGAAGGGTTGTCTGGTACAGTAATCTTAGCTAGCAGGTGTGATTGAGAAAAATGGCCAGGCACCGCCTGGTTACCTGCACTGTCAACATGGAATTTGGGCAGGTTCTGCATGCCGTTAGAAATTATCTTTTAACGCTTAAACGAATTGAAACGAAATTACAGTAGTTGTGCTGCTTAAAAGGAATTTGATGCCTTTGACCGCTCGTACCTTTTAATTTTTGTTCATTTGGCATCCTAAACTACATAGAATGTTTTAATTTAACTGACACAGACGTTGAAGATATTCAAAAGAATTTTGTGGCTTTTTTTAATTATTTACTTCACTCTATTGCATTTTTTTCCAAAGTTTCGTGAGAGTGATTCGGTGGTGATGACGTGGCCAAAGTGTGGAACAACATGGATGCAGGAGATCGTCTGGACCTTGAGGAACAATCCTGACTTGGATCATCCCTTAGCCAGCTTGTCGGTCTTGGCTCGCTCTCCCTTCCTTGAGTAAGTAGCTGTTCTAGCCGAGGCTGGGCATGGCCCTGGGTCATCCTCACTACACATGACGTCCAGCATTGTAATGTTTTCTTTATACATTATTTTCATCATTGCAGCATCTTCATATCGCGGACCCTCGGTTTATCCTTTCCGAACCCGAATTTCATGTGTTGCATCCTAACACACGGTCGCCAACATTTACTTACGGTATAAAAACCACATCCTACACCTGATCTCGACCTATGTGTATCCCTTATTATTATGACAAACCATTCTCTCTCAGAGAATCCCAGACCCCCATTTTTTGGGGGGGGGGGGGTTATATATATGTTGTAGCCAGAACACAGTACTCGGCCTACTATGCAAGGTCCAATTTGCCTAGTGGGCAAAGTTTTCCTGAATTTATATATTTTTCGATTTTTTTTCCTATGAAATGATAAAGCTTCCCATTTCAATATGTATGAGTTTAGTTTTTTTAATTTGTGTTAAAACTAACATAGATATGTGACCGAACCTAACCTATCTTCACCTAACCTAAACTAGCATAACTAAGTTAATAATTTGTTCTTAATATAATATAATAATTTTATTTCAAATAAACCAATTGGAAACAATATTTTGAAAATAAAGTAAATCACTCAGCCTATTAGGCAAATCGGGCCTTGCATAATAGGCCGAGAAGTGCGTTCTGGCTACTAGGTACGACATATATATTATATATAAATATATATATATATATGAAGAAAACCATGCATAACATCGCATCTAGCCTCGAGAAAACCATGCATAACACATTAGAGGGAATGTTTAGGTCCCCTCTAACACAGTTTGCGTGTGCTTTTCTCCTACCGCCCCTTCCACTTTTTTTTTTCAAAACAAATAAAAATAAATAAAATTATATATCTTGAATGGTCCCCAAGCCAATATGCAAATAAAAACTGCACACCCCAGAAAGATTCGAATCCAGACAGCCAGGAGCATTATGCACCATGGCGTACCTGGTTTCTTAACCACTCGACCGCTTGGTGGTTTCATACAATGGCATGTGAACAGCAGTCTGCACTGGCAAACTCTTGAGTGTATTATGAGGATATCGTGAACACAAGAGTCAATCCGATAACAGTGGTACTAAAAGTCCCCATCTCGTAGGATGGTTTGTCATACAGGGCTATATGTTTAGTAGCCTTCACTGGCAAATTTTGTGAGAAAATGTGGATATCCTCAAGAACACGAGAGTTAATAATTGTTTTTTTATTAGTACATGAGGTACATCTGCATTAGTGCAGCTACCCTAGATATATGAAGTGGAGTACAGTGTGTCAAAAAAAAAAAAAAAAAAAAAAATAGATAACTAGGTGTTGCTAAAAAATCCCCATCACAGAGGATGGTTAGTCACACAGGGCCATATGTTTAGTAGCCTGCACTGGCAAATTTTGGGTACACTGTGAGGATAACTTCAAGAATACGAGAGTGAATAAAGTAATTGCAAAGCTCCAGGTACCTCATGCCAACTGGTCTGAAAGGTCTAATAACTGGGCATTCGGTGATGTAGTGTGGGAGATCGTGCCGCAGTTCCTGCTCAGAGTTTGCAACTGGAGTGCTCAGGATTGGGAGATCCGTCACCTGCAGCCACCTGCCACAGATAACGGTAACCCAACCTGATCCTTGCAACCACTGTGTCGCATAGTCTACTGGACGTTTTGTGCTGCCCATTGATATAAAGTAATTTACATTACGTAATGAAGTCTACGGATTTTACACACCACTTCAAAATGCCCTACACGGTTCTAGTCTCCTTTGATGCTACTCATGCAAGGTCTCTAATTTTTCAATAATGAAGGCATTTGCCAATTTTTCTAACCATGTGTTTAATTCACATAGTTTTGCAAGTATCGTATCGTTGCCCATTTTAATGAATTGACTTAAAATTTGAGGATACGAGTTACAACTCTTATCTATGTCATTGATGTGTTACAAAGAGGGCTGTCCCTGAAAGTGAAATGTCTGCATTTAGCCCCCAAACCAACTTTCTTAGTATTGCATTATTTGTTACCTTATTTCAAACCAAATTATTTTTTACCTATAATTTTATTTTATTTTGCTTTCAGTTTAGATATGTTGATGCTCTCAAAGAACATTCCACCGTTGGATGATAGCAATCCTTTAGTAGAAGCATTTAAAGTGATGTGTCCTGGCAAGGACCCCAAGGATGGAGTAATGTTACAACTGGCGGAGGCAATACCTGATCCACGGACCATCAAGACCCACCTGCCCTTCTCTCTCCTCACTCCGGATCTTCTGGACACTGCTAAGGTCAGGCCAGAGACGCTGCGTCAGGATTCGGCAAACACTTTGCGTTTATTAAAGAGACCTGTACATTTTGCCTCTATCCTGGTGGCTTAATTTATATATTTATTAAATGGTTTGAGCTCTGAAGCGTTAAGAGGTTGTCCATAGTAAAAGTAACAGTGGTTTGAGTGTTGCCACCGGAGGCGGCTAGTTTATTGTATGCCCCATATATATATATATATTATATTTATATACACATAACTGTAAACTCACACCCCAGAAGTGACTCGAACCCATACTGCCAGAAGCAATGCATCTGATGTACAGGATCCCTTAACCACTCGACCATTGAGGCTTGTTCGCCCATATATATATATATTATATTATATATATAACATTATATATATAATATATGAAATATACATACACAGTGGGCATAAACGGTCTTAATCAGCCTATAGCAAAGAATTGTATATTTACAATTACATCTAACCTGCACACACCCTATAACTATAATGACAGCTGGTACAATTTTTTTTTGCATTGCAATATATATGGATTTATATTTTTTTATAAATTTTAGGAAATAATTTTAATAATGACCACAACATTATACAACAAATTTGCATAGTTTCATAACTCACAAGTGAATAAGTAAATGATGAATCAGTCTTCGTGTCCACGCGTGTTCTTACTGGTTGTAGGCTCGATTAATTGTACTCGCCAAATTTAGGAGTTAAATGAGAGTTTGTAGACGACTGTGAGAAATAGACACTGATTTTGCCAAAAAAACGGTGGGTTTTCTGTGAAGAAGAAAATGTCATTCTCAAGAGTTGTGTCCAAACGTCTGAGCTGGGCGCGCACCAAGTGGGGGTACATATATAGAGCGCCTGCGCCCCGGCGTACACTGTTTGCCGCACCGCAGACGTTCCACATCAAAAACGCCTACCCTCCACCCGGGATCCTCTGCATCCCCTGTTTTCTTTCACGGGACGACAATCAGGCAGGTTCAGGCGACACTTTTGTTGTCTTGCTACGCATTTGTGTTACCTTTGGAGGGTGCTCCGCCGGAAACCCCAAAGCCAAGACATATTAACAAGAATTGTCATTAGTGTAAATGCAAATAATGCAACTTTCAGTTACTAATTATAGATGTAATGATTAATTGTAATTGAGTTGTATACTATCTTTATATTGGCTATTCTCTATTATCATTTCAGGATAATAATTCTTTGTTATTCACTAATTTTTACTAGTCACATAATTAATTATCCACTTAAACTATCTATTTTAGTTGCCATAATTAGTTATTATGCTTCGTCATAATTAATGTTTATTATTATAATTAATTATTATAATTATTTATTAATTATTAAACAAACAAGTTCCCCACTCTGTGCGCGTTTTCTTCCAACCACAGAAAACTGTTTTTTAAATGCATTATAAATTGTGATTATATAAAGGAATCTATTTTAATAATTGAAACTGTGAGTACAACAGAAAGAGTTGTTGCCCATCTGAATGGCAATATATTTTTTCAGTCTGTAACGAAAAGAAACGCGACTCGTATCGTTAATCCTTGTTGGTGTTGACGTAGGCGATGCCTTTGGTGGGTGTTGGTAATGGCGTACGTAGTATTGACAGTTCAGTAAATTTTCGATCACAACTTGATATACATTACCTACTGTTCCTTGGGCGGAGTTACTGTTGTACTACATATAGTATAGAGGGGTTATTACGTACTCGTCCCACGTCTCGCGAGCGATTTCGTCGGGGTTAGTCCTGGCCAGGGGGAATTGTCTTGGCCCCAATCCTTAAATATTCGTCTCTGTTCACCCAGCAGTAACTGGTACCTGGTTGTAGACAGATTGGTAGGTCGTGTTCCAGAGGAAATATATATTGGCTAAGGTTTACCTTGAGGTATGGGAAGGGAAAATTCTCATTCTGATAACAGGAGTCGTTCATTCGTTAACATTCTGATAACAGTTTAACTTATAAAATATATTGGTACTCAGCATGTGTACATGGTAGTCTGTCTTGCACGTGCAGGTGGTGTACGTGGCGAGGTCTCCCAAGGACGTGGTCGTATCCTACTTTCACCACTCTCGTCTCATCCTCGGTCACGGCTACACCGGCTCCCTCGACCAATTCGTCCAATATTTCCTGGACGACAACTGTGAGTATCTTTTGGTTTCCTGCATCAGGAATGTAGAAGTATAGAATTGTATATATTCTCATTTGTTTTACTTGATTGTTTAGTAATGATAATTCAGTTGCCCTCGGGTGTCTGAATACTTTCAGTTGCTAGATTAGGCTATTGTGACATCCTTTGTTTTAGTTATTAATTCAAGTTCGGATTTATTAAATTTTTATAGTTTATCTTACATATGGCACACATTGCCCTTAACTCACACAACACATCATAAATGCAAGAAACAAGATTATTTTACAGGGAATAACAGAACCTAACTAATCCCATTACAGTCCAAAGTCTCCGGAAGTAAGATCAAAACCTGTACCTGCATGGAAATAGTCGCCATAATTCCCATGTGGGTACATGTTTTGATCCTACGTGACACACACACACACACACACCTTGCGATTACTTTAAACAGTTATAGATTTTTCTCATGTTTTAGACCCTACTCCCTTTCAGAAAGTTGGTCGACCTCTAGTTCCTGGGCCCAAAATATGAATGTGAACTTCGCAAATTGTTAACATCAGTACAAATCGATAATAAAGGAAATTAAGACTTCACTCATTACATAATTTTATTGTGTATACCAGTCTATTATACATGTGTATATTTACTGAATACTGTAAAACCTAAGAATTAAACTGTATAACCAGGGCTTAAAATGCCTCAAAAGTCCAATCGTAAAAGTAATCCTAATCCTCAAAATGTTAACCTAAAACTTGCAACCTCTTATTTTTAAATTCAGGAATTAGAGTATGATACCTATGATACACTTAATGATACCTATTCTCAAACATTCTTTAAGTGCAGAGTGCACAGGCAAAGTTTGTTTAAAAGTGTAAAGTGCACAAAAATATGATAATCATTAAGTTAATTTTTTTATATTATTTCAGATTCTTTGTATTGTATTTTTGCAATAACCTCATTATTGGATTTTAATAATGTTTTTTGAACCCTATACAAATTATTAAATTAGAACCCTGATTATATATTGCTGCATATGGATTATAATTCATTAAACGTTAATAAGGTGCTAAATATATTAACACAAAATTGGGCACGAAACTATAAATACAAATGGGATAAGTTTATGATTAGGAAAAGACTCGAGTAAATATTGGTTTGGGAATATGGTTGTAAGTACCGTATATGGAAAAATTCCTGAGTAATAGGTGTTAGATCACAGGATGTTTTAAATAGAAGGTTCGACATGCATCATGAGTTCAGTTACGTATAAACAATAGCTGCCTTGCATGTGTCAAAGGACCTAATGCAATTTACCTATGTAATTTAAAAAAATTATTACTGCAATTTTGTTTTGTTTTTATGATGTTGGCAGTGGTGTACGGGCCGTACTGGCTCCACATGAAGGAAGCCTGGGAGAAACGCGACCATCCTAACATGCACTTCGTATTTTTTGAGGATATCAAGAACAATACAATGTTGGAACTTCGTAAGCTCAACGAGTTCTTAAACACCAACCTGACGGAGGAGCAGCTGCAGAAGGTTAGTTCGGAGTTTCCGGTAGTAGATAAACCCACCAGAGAAAAGGGGCAAGTTAAATTAATTTCAGAAAAATTAAGAGTCAATAGATATGCTATATTTTTATCTGATATTAAATTATATATTTTATACTTAAATTTATTATGTATTGTTATTCGTAGTTTTATGTACTAACTTATTTTAATTCTGCTGCCTTAAATCTACTTAATTGTGTGTTAGAGAATAGTCCCCTAGGAGCTAGTAATGGGTCGCTACC
Organism: Procambarus clarkii; assembly: GCF_040958095.1. Taxonomy (NCBI): domain Eukaryota; kingdom Metazoa; phylum Arthropoda; class Malacostraca; order Decapoda; family Cambaridae; genus Procambarus; species Procambarus clarkii. The sequence goes on along the minus strand of NC_091150.1, from coordinate 34,936,020 downwards.
TTGGACTTGAAAAACTGCTTTAGAAAATAGTCACCAGTTTGGGAATAAAAAGTAATAGGAAAAACAAAAAACAAGAAAACAATAAAGTGGCAGCCTAATGTAGGCTCTCGTGTTCTACGATCTCATAAAATGAGAAATATTCGCACAATACAAATACACCATATTGGGATAGGCGAAACATTGGGGGATGGGTGGACCCCATCAGACAGTCTCAGTAAAGGAATAATGTCCTTTTCCGATCTAAATGTTCTGGTACTTGTAAATTAAATTGTGATGTTGAACTTTTGTATCGGAAATGTTATCGTACAGCTCTACATCTCCAGGAAGTAGATCCTTAAGAAATTTTATTGATGTATAAACTGTTTTTGAAACACAATGACAGACCATTGTTCAAGGCTCTCTCGCACATGACCCACTTTGTCAGTGTGGGAAACATTTATTATCAAGTTCTAATAATGAAATAATAAACCTTCTATGAGATAATCTGTTGAGGTTTAATTAATAAATTAAAATGCAATTTATAAGAGCATATAGACAGTTTGATTATAATTTAGTAGATATCTTTGCAAGAATGAAGCCTAGATATTCTTGTGTTGTACACAGTTTTCCTAGTGGAGGCTAATGGATTAGCTTGTATTTCATGTTCTCGCCTAATTCCATATTCTTTCATACAGAATAGGGTAGCAGCACATTGTGTATACCTAAGCTTGTTAAATAAGTGTTAATAAGTTTTTTTTTATTAATACATGAGGTACATCTGCATTAGTGCAGCTACCCTAGACTATATGAAGTGGAGTACAGTGTGTCAAAAAAGATAATTACGTGATGCTAAAAAATCCCCATCACACAGGATGGCTAGTCATACAAAGGCATGTGATAGGCAGTCTGCATTGGGAGACTCCGGATGCATTTGAGGATATCAACACAAAGAGTGAATAAGGAAGCAGTGGTAATAAGTCCCCATCTCGCAAGATGGTTAGTCATACAGGGCCATATGTTTAGTAGCCTGCACTGGCAAATTTTGGGTACACTGTGAGGATAACTTCAAGAATACGAGAGTGAATAAAGTAATTGCAAAGCTCCAGGTACCTCTTGCCAACTTGTCTGAAAGGTCTAATAACTGGGCATTCAGTGATGTAGTGTGGGAGATCATGCCGCAGTTCCTGTTCAGAGTTTGCTCCTGGAGTGCTCCAGGATTGGGAGATCCGTCACCTGTAGCCACCTGCCACAGGTAACGGTAACCCAACCTGATCCTTGCAACCACTGTGTTGCACAGTCTAGTGGACGTTTTGTGCTGCCCATAGATATAAGTTTCAGATCTGAACAAATCAGTTTTTTATACTAGTACTTTTAGGTCGTTGGGAGTCGGTAATTTCTTTCCTATCCGACCCGAGTGTTTGGACCAATACAGTTTTGACAGTAGAGATGGGGATACCTAGATCTTATTCAACTTCATCTTTGTTGCACGCTAATTTCGCTGCATTGTCTTTCTCATTATGATGGGTTATATATATGTGTGAAGGTGTCCATACAAAGGAGATTAGAGACCCTTTACTCTGTGCAGCAATTAGGTCATTTAAGATTGGCAGTATGAGGTTGTTAATAACACTAAATAGACGAGACTAGTAGTTGTTTTATACATCTTTTATATTGCTCTTTGTTTTAATGTTTAAAATGCACAATAATTTACCTCGTTTTAATTGTTTTTGTTTAAATACAAAATAACAATTATGTATTCTTTAAAACTAATTTCTTTGTTTTGATTTTAAATACACAATCAAAATGAATAATAAATTATAAATTGAATATGTCCTGGCATCTTTTACCTCAAATGAAGGCTCGCTTCCCCTAACTTTGGAACCAGGCTACGCCCCTGGCTTCAGTTTGTGGTGTGGCATTATGCTCTCACTGCGGCAAAACTGTGTACCTCTTCTCTTCCCTATGGTATTATGCTGAACCACGTGTGTGGCAGTGTTTCAATTGGAAATTACTTTGTTTTCAGGTGGTGTAATATATCACACTAAGACTATATTAGGCTGGTGGAAGGTTCATTAAGCATGAGTAACATTCTTCGCAGGTGGCGCATTACACCAGCTTCAGTGAAATGAAATCTCGGGAAGAGAAGAACTTTGTGTTTGAATCAGTCTTCGACAAGCTGGTGCTGTCTAGCGACGGTGGCTTCTTCAGGAAAGGTTAGCATATGTATTATTATTCTTAAGATCTTCAGTAACTGGTGCCATTTTATTAAGTGATGTTCTAGAGTAAATATTGTTTGTTCTCGTGACTGGCCTAAGTCAATACATGGGTGTCCAGTGGTGCGGGAGATATCAGCAAGAACTACAACAATAAATCGATCATCAGCATGCTCACTATTCTTCTCTAGGTTCCATGTTATTTTGTCAATAATGATTTATAACATAAGGTGCAAATATCTCTTATTGGTAGTATCTGAGATCATTAAGCTCACTTGTCATGCCATAAAACAGTTAAGTGATTGTCTCTTCTTCGCGATACATGCAGTTTGCATGAAGGTTTTTTCATCCTGATGACTGCACGAGTGGTGGAGTTGAAAGATTCGGCACTCGCAGTGGCGCATCAATGTTCATAATTTGGCAGAGGTTGGAAGTTATCGATGTCTTCTATTTGTGTGAGGATAATGAAAAAATAAACATATGAATGGAAATGGACTCAGGATGGCAAAAATGAGTAGTGTTAATGGTGGTATCAAAGTGTTAGTATTTTCTGCGGTTGGAAGAAAACGCGCATAGAGTGGTGGGGGGTTTATTTTATTAATACTAAATTTATATAATAATAAATAATTATAATAATAAACATTATAACGAAGCATAACGGCTAATTATGGCAACTAAAATAGATAATTAAGTGGATAATAATTATGTGGCTAATAAAGATTAGTGAATAACAATGAATTATCCTAAAATAATATTAGAGAATAGCCATTACAATGATCGTGAATAACTCGATTACAATTAATCGTTACATCTATAATTAGTAACAAAGTTGCATTATTTGCATTTACGCTAATGAAAATTCTTGTTAATGTCTTGGCTTTGGGGGTTCCGGTGGAGCACCCCCAAAGGTAACACAAATGCATAGCAAGATAGAACAAAAGTGTCGGCTGAGCCTGCCTGAGTGTCATCCCGTGAAAAGGAAAACAGGGGATGCAGAGAATCCCGGGAGGGTGGGCGTTTTTTTTATGTGGAGCGGCTGCGGAGGGCAGCAGACAGATTGCCGGGTCCGCAGCAAGCTCAATATAAATATCCCCACTCGGTGCACGCGCAGCTTAGACGAAACTCTCAGAATTACGTTTTCTTCTCTCGGAAAACACACCGCTTTTCAGGAAAAACAGTGGCTATTTTACGACAAGTGTGTGGTTTAGTCAAGAGACTGAGATTGTGAGTAGAAGTATATTTGGTAGTCACAATTCAGATAGGGGTAGATTTTGGTAGGATAAGTTAAGAGTACATTAAGTAACTAGGGGTTAATGTGTATATGGTATCGCGAATGTTTGTATGAGACGCTGCGTGCACCCCTCGCTATGTCAGAACGCTACACAAGTGTTTGTAGTGAGGCGAGATTGAAGGAATGTGTTGTTTGTGATGTGTCTATATATGTATGAACACGTTGTACTGAACGGGGTGAGAATAGCTTGAGATACCTCATCCCTTTGTGTGTATTTTACCACAATAATCTTATTTCAATTTCAATATAATTATTTCAACCCATCCTCCTGTTTAAATAGCACCTATTGTGATGGTCGTATATAGTCACGAATTCGTACGTACTTATCTTTTAAATAGTAGTTTACCGACTAGTAAGGAATTCTTTTAAAATAAATGAAGCTTAAACAAACTTATATTCCTATGCCTAGTATAGCACACACATGTACTATACTAGGCCTCAGATATCGTGTTTTAAGCCTAGGAAGGTTAGGTTAGGTTTGTCAAAGCAACAAAAGTAAAAAATAGTTTTCCGGTTTGTCCAACTCAATAGTTCAGATTTCTACTTTCTAATTTTGTTGTACGTCGGTATATGTACTATGGTCCTCATCGTTACTATAAGTATTACCAAAATATTAGGATGGGCAGAATTATTTGCAAATGCATGAGGGAAATTAATATTTTCTCACAATAAAGTAATGTAATGAGTTCTGAAATAATTTTATAGAGTTCGTGTAAGCAAGCAATAAATTAGATTGGTTGATTACACGTGATAACTGTCACGAGGTAAAATGCATAAAATTTTTTCCCTTAGATTTATACATATAATGACAATGACCAAACCACGCACCAGAGAATGAAGAAATGACGTTTCGGTCCGTCATGGATCATTAAAGTTAATTTATTTAACGGTCTGAGTATTGGAGAATCTTTGAATGTATTTAGCTTTCCCTAATACCCCATGACACTGTTAATTTTATGGTCTGACCTTTGCTCTAATTCTTCTTGGAAAATGCAAGGTGGTTGGAATGGTCGTTAATCACAATAAGGTTTTTAGCTTTGAATGCAAAATTAGTAAATTTCTAATAACTAAAGCTTTACTCATTATTTTACGTTCTTTAATAATTTATGTTAGACGTTATTTTAATAATTTTATATCTGAATTATTTTTAACAATCACAAAGGTTCAATAGAATTATTTTCAAAAGCTTATGAGTTACGGAAAAACTCGTGTTAATAATTGTCAGTTTGATTAAGAGTTGGTTACTAAATCAATGTTGTAAAGTTGGTTTTAAGAGTGAAAGACTCGTAAAGTGTTTATGTATCGTTACCTTGGACTTAAAAATGCCTAAACTTTGTGTTCATCAGGTGTGATTGGAGATGGCCAGAAGCGTCTCAGTCCTGAACAACAAGCAAAAGTTGACCAGTGGACCAAGGAGCACACCCATGACTTCGGCGCTTCCTTCAAATACTCAACGTGAATCAACCATAGTATAAGTTTTGTTGTGGTGCTAGGCTAACTCGCCACTGAGGCTTATCCTTACAGTATTCCCGTTTTATAAGAGAATCCACCTTGTAGAATGATAAATTGTTTTAAATTATCTTTTAACAATCACTTAATTATGTTTTATATTTTATGAATTCCTCGTGATTAAAGTAAAGATTTAACAGAATTCTTGTAATTTATATCCTTTCGAGAGTTAAAAGTGCAACATTATTAACTTTGCATATTTTGAAAACGAGTTTGGTTCTTGGAGATGTCAAAGTTCTTCCTCACTCCATTACCTTCTAAGGATCAAAATATAGAGCCTCATTTCAACAAGAGAAATATCAGCTGACAACTTGCCAGATTAGGCTCCGGTTCTCAGTTTCAGAATTAGTTATTTTTTTTTAGAGAGTAGAGTGGCCACTAGTATGCTTTATGACCTTAATACATCCATATATAAATTGAGAGTCGTTAGGCAGCAAGGAGGCAACGCCTCACCAATTAGTGAGTTGATTTACCTTCTTCAGTGACTGAATCTCTTATTGCTGTATATTCATGTAAATCTGAATATCTATATCTTGAATATATAATTCTTTAGTATAACTCGTCATGCATTTAATTGCCATATCCATTAATCTTAAATGATCAAATTAGTTTATTTTATTGCATATAATATTTTCTTTGCATATTGCCCATACATTATACTTGTATTATACAACTACTTTATTGAGAGTATCAGAACAATTGATAATTGACTTTTACAATATTTCTAGAGCTAGGTTAAACTATGTACCTAGTTCAGATCTTTGATAATGAACCGTACCTGTGTTTACAGTTATAGAACTGTAAATTATCATATTCTTGTATAAAATACAAGCTAAATGTGTTGAAATACCCGCTTAATGCACAGAAGAAAAAATAATTGAAGTAGTCTATAGATATATATTGGTCACATTTTTCAGTCCCCCCAATTAAGACTAATTTCCCACCTTGAACTTGAAGAGGATGTCGGCAAATTTGGTGTAGTCTGCCGGGTATAGCCACCTGCCGGGGTTGAGGCGGATAAGGCCATTGGTATAACCTTGGAAGTCACGCTCCTGGTGCTCCAGCTCCTCCCCCTCCAACACCTCCACAGTGTGACCACTCGCTAGCTGGGTCATCCTTAACCTAGAATATACAAGTCATGCAAGCAATGTAACCCTTCATTCATATCGTCAAGAGTTGCTGTAGAAATGTATGACCCTATCTACCTTGTGTAGCTTCTGGGGATCAACGGACCCACGGCCCGGTCTCCGACCAGGCCTTCCGGTTGGTCGTCTATTCAACCAGGCTGTTGGACGCGGCTGTTCCCAGCCTGGTTGATCTGGTATTCGTTAGAATACCTGATCACTGTCGTATTCTGTAGAATACCTGATCTATGTTAATCATAAAGTCATAAAATAATAATCATAGAATAAGAATAATCAACCTGATCTATCAATACTGTACCTATATTTGTTAAAACAAAAATCTCACAAGAAAGCTTAGTGAGAAAACTGTTTAGTTTAGTTCCTTTATTATACATCACATACCCATCCTACGGGCGTTAGCGTGAAGAGTTAGTCACATAACGGGCTCCGCTAGCATTTCACACTTATGTAAATACATAGCTTTGGTGTTTATGCATTCTTGCAAAGCCACTAACACGGCATAGTGTTTCGGGAAGAAGCAAGTAACTGTATTTAAGTTACTTGTTTACTACTGTTACTTGCTGTTAATTAACTACGCTGACACTGAAAAAGTTCTTTCTAACGTCCCTGTGGCTCATTTGGGTACTCAGTTTCCACCTGTGTCCCCTTGTTCGCGTACCACCCGTGTTAAACAGTTTATCTTTATCTACCCTGTCAATTCCTCTGAGAATTTTGTAGGTAGTGATCATGTCTCCCCTTACTCTTCTGTCTTCCATTGTCGTGAGGTGCATTCCCGCAGCCTTTCCTCGTAACTCATCCCAGAACTAAGAGGCATGAGTAACGTGATAAACGTGTTCAGAGCAACTCCAACATGAGAAAAAATCCACCAGCGATATTTCGATGATGCTCACGCGTATGACTTCTAGTAACTAAAACTTTACTCAATATTTTACGTTATTTAATAATTTACGTTGTTATTTTAATAATTTTATATCTGAATTATTTTTAACAATCACAAGGGTTCCAAATAATAAATATTTTCAAAAACTTATTTGTTACGGAGTAATTCGTGTTAATAATTGTCAGTTTGATTACAACATTGATTTAGTAACCAACTCGTAAAGTTGGTTTTAAACTCTTAAAGTAAGTGATTTTATATATCGTTACCTTGTATTTAAAAATACCGAAACTTCGTATGCATCAGGTGTGGTTGGAGATGGCCAGAAACGTCTCAGTCCGGAACAGCAAGCAAAAGTTGACCAGTGGACCAAGAAGCACACCCAAGACTTCGGCACTTCCTTCCAATACTCATCGTGAAGGGAATATGTAGCTCACTGGCGGAGTCAAATGTGTTAATCAACCGCATTATTTTCTGAGTCACTACCAGAATATTCAGAGTGCAAACTCTGCGACAAACCTTTAATGTATTCACTAGAACACTATATTGTTGAATGTGAAACCGTAAAAGATTTTAGATCTCCTGGTCTATTGTACCACCAACTGTGTAACTATTTCATTGAATCTGGTGTACTGGACGACATCCTGACAATTTATCCAAAATTTGCTTGTCCATTTTAAAAATAAAAAAACACTTATTTATATTATTTTTAAGCTGCATTTCTTATGAACCCATCCCTGCCCTTGTGTGGCAGTGCACAATAGAAAGTTGATTTTACATATTCATACATTAAAACAATGATTGTAACCATGATATATATGTGCTTCAGCTTACACTTTAGACCTATTTTCTTGTGTATGACCCTCTGTCATGTGTGACAGTGAATACCAGCATTATCCTCACTTTAATAAGACTTAACTGAAATCCTCAGATTAGGCAAAATTGTAATTAAATTTTGTAAATAAAGATATTAATAATAAGTACAAGTTTTGTTTTGGTGCTAGGCTAGACTCGTCACTGAGGCTTATCCTTGAAGTATACCCGTTTTATAAAAGAATCCACCCTTTAGAATGTAAAATTGTTTTAAGTTCTCTTTCAGCAATCATTGAATTATGTTTTATATTTATGAATTCCCCATGGTTAAAGCAAAGCTTTAACAGAATTCTTGTAATTTATATCCTTTTGAGAGTTAAAAAATGCAACATTATTAACTTCGCACAAACCAGGGGGAATTGTGTAAAACCCTGGTTTGTGTCTCGGAGAGGCTGCAGGATTTAAGTAAGTTTAGTAGAACTTCAGGTTTCAATTCTTTTGACCATGTCGTAGCTCAGTCGATTAAGGCAGCGTCTGGGATGTTCTCGGACATAGGTTCAAATCCTCGTCACGGCCCTTGTGGATTTGTTCATTTGATGCATCACGCTATTGTGATTTGTGTGTAGTAAATACGTTTGTCTTATATAAGGCAGGGAAGCCCTACTAAGTGACCACTGTAATAAATCATTTGTACATTATATTTTATAAATAAAGTATTATTATTACTATTATAAATGTAAAACTCTCCATATCTTTGAAGTGGAAGTCGACTGCTAGCGGCCGTGGAGTGAGGACGTTTACCGACCCTCCGTGCCGTTTGGTCGCCAGGTGGTGAGGGCGTCACTGCCCTCCCAGTGTTGTTGCCTGCCTGGCTGCGTGCTGTCATGGCAGTTTTGACATGGGGGGGCCTTCAGTGGAGCTTCGGGCGTTGATGTGGCGATTCTGGGTGCTTCGCGCTCTACATCGCTGGTAGTGGCTGACGTCCAAGTGTCTGCTGTTGACGATGGTTGTGCGTCTGATTTACCTTCTGTTCTTTCTCCTGCAGAAGGTTCTCCGCAGTGGGAGGTGGTTGCTCGTACAGACGTGGGTGGTGTGGGTTCTGGTGCGAGCCGAGGCATCAAGCTGGTGCTGAAGAAGGATGCCAAGCGTGGGGGGGTCCCAGCAGGAACAACGTTCGGTGGTTGACGCCGGGCCCTGTGAGGCAGCCGAGGAGGCTCCCAGTGCGCTGCCCATTGCCCGGCCTCGTGGGAAGGAGCCTCTCCCTCTCGTCTTGGCCTCCGGAGTGGCGCATGATGATGAGCATCCTTTGCGGTTTGAAATTGTTGACCGCGTGCGTCCTGTTCTGTGGTGCCCTTCTTCCATCTGGATTCGACCGGCTCGGTGTTTTATTGTGGGTGTGCCGGAGTTAATGCCTGATCCTCGTACGGTTCATAATGAACCTGTTACGGAGGACGTCATGTTACTTTGGGAGGCATATTGTATTCGATTCCCGGCGGCGGAGTGGCCGCATAAGTATGAGAAATTTGAGTAGTCTGTGTGCTTGCTGTGTGTTTGGTATGTGCTTGGACCTGTGGTTTGTTTGCAATGTGTTGTACCTATTGTGCGCACTTCAGGCCGGTGTTATGTTTGTTCTCATGACCGTTGTTTTGTTGTATTTCTTATATTTCCGGTATTGTTTCTTTTTCTTGTGTTTCATTATGTTTCTGTTCATTGTTGTTTATGTTGTCGGCCCTTCAGGCGGGTGTTTAGTGTCTTTGTATAAATTTGTATTGATTTGTTTTGTGCTGAAGTGTCTTGTTATGTTTCTTGATGTACTTTGTTGTTTTATTCTCGGTCCATCAGGCCAGTGCATGTATGTTGTTGTCTTTGTGCCTGTTTTGTTTTCAGGTGTGCGTGTTTTGCTTGTTTATTATTATTATTGTTTATTTTGGCCTCGCCCTTTGTTTACGGGGTGGATGGCTTGGTGTGTGTTTTTTTATTCCTGTATTGTTTGTGCTGTGCGTTTTGACCTGGTGTTTTTATATTGCTTTACCTGTTGTACGTGTTTGTTCTTTATGTTTTGTTTGGAATGTCTTGTGTTTGTCCTGTTCTGTTTCTTGTTATGCCTCTTGATGTATGTTTTGTTTTTCTGGAGGTTTTGTTTTCTTATGTTACTGTGATTGCTAGTTTGCCATTGTATTATGTTTTGTGCTTTGATGTATGCTGTATTTTTCTATGCTTTTCTCGTGTTTGTGTTTTGTTGTGCTATGCTGTCGGCCCTTCTGGCCGGTGGTCTATTGTTTTCTTTTGTTATGTATTCTGTATTGTTTTTATTGTATTTAAATTGCATGCTTTGCATGTAAAAATAAAAAAAAATATATATCTTTGAATCGGAGAGTTATAGAATGATACTAATCCTGACCTCATCACTTTAGCGGTTAAGATTTTCCTGAATTTACCTGTTTATTTATTTAATTAGTTTATTATGTATCCCATTGAAATGGGATATAAATAGAATGATAGATGGTACAGAAGTGGTTGAAATGGTTATAGAAGCACTCCATACCCATCCTGTGAATAATATAAGGTAGGGTGAGGAACATAGGATTAAATTTCTGAGAGTACACCTTCAGTTTTATAATTTGTATATATTATTCATATGACATTAATTTAGGACTAAAGTAAACCCTCAATGTATACTCACCGATAATTGGGGTACGGACACATCCCTGTAAATGGTCTATCTTGACACAGCGCATTAGATGAGATGTTTCTCCAGTGCGAATCATTCAGACCAACAACATCGTAGTAACGAGGTTGCATTTTTGGCGATGAGACCGCGTATGATCCGCCCACAAACTGCTGGTGTTTGTGGGCGGACAGGCCGGCTCTAGGGTTGCCTAGAGCAACCCTCACCGCTAAGAAGACCCGCTCATAATACATCATTGACACCAAACGCCGTGCACAGAGGTTGTATAAAAAGTTCTAATTATCTTGCGTTTGTTTACGGACTGGAGATGACGTCACATCGACTAAACATGGGGAGACCTTGAACCCTTGCCCGTGACGAAGCAATGTTGGGACCAGCAGACCGATAGCATCCTCGCCAGGCAGTTCTGTGGTGGTTGCTATGCTGGGTAGTCGCGCTGTTGTAATTGCCTGCCAGGAACGGGGAGGTGCTGAGGTGCAAGTTTGGTGCTGTGGAGAGGGAAGATACCAAGACGTGAGACACCACAGTAAGTAGTACATGGCTACCATGATGATGTCATGTTAATAATGAGTAATTGTTTGTGTCACGAGTCAGTGTATATGCCATCATAATTGTGGTTAGCTCCTTGTTAACGTGCATTGTTTTAATGTATTGTGTACTCTGTAATCTTACTGTGAGTGGCAGTGGAAAAAGTTGAGGCAGATAGCGGGTTTGTGATCAGAGCTGCGTAAATTGATAATAATTTAGTATTATTTCTGTATAATCTACATCAAAGTGTATAATAGGAAAATAAATCTCGCTTCTTTTGTTATTTAATAGGACAGCAACTTCGAGAATTATTAATAGGTACTGTGGAATGGCATTCATTGTATAAAGATAAAGTATTTAGTGCAGGGCAAACATGTGATAGTGTTCTCACCTAGTTGTGCTTGCGGGGGGGGGGGGGGGAGTTGTACTCTGGCTTTTTGGTCCCGCCTCTCAACTGTCACTCAACTGGTGTGCAGATTCCTGAGCCTACTGGGATCTATCGTATCTACATTTGAAACTGTGTATGGAGTCAGCCTTCATCACTTAGGCATCACTGCCTAATGCATTCCACCTGTTAACTACTCTGACACTGAAAAAGTTCTTTCTAACGTCCCTGTGGCTCATTTGGGTACTCAGTTTCCACCTGTGTCCCCTTGTTCGCGTACCACCCGTGTTAAACAGTTTATCTTTATCTACCCTGTCAATTCCTCTGAGAATTTTGTAGGTAGTGATCATGTCTCCCTTTACTCTTCTGTCTTCCAGTGTCGTGAGGTGCATTTCCCGCAGCCTTTCCTCGTAACTCATGCCTCTTAGTTATGGGATGAGTTACGAGGAAAGGCTGCGGGAATGTACCTCACGACACAGGAAGACAGAGGAGTAAGGGGAGACATGATCACTACCTACAAAATTCTCAGAGGAATTGACAGGGTAGATAAAGATAAACTGTTTAATACGGGTGGTACGCGAACAAGGGGGCACAGGTGGAAACTGAGTACCCAAATGAGCCACAGGGACGTTAGAAAGAACTTTCAGTGTCAGCGTAGTTAATTAACAGCAAGTAACAGTAGTAAACAAGTAACTGTTAAATACAGTTACTTGCTTCTTCCCGAAACACTATGCCGTGTTAGTGGCTTTCCAAGAATGCATAAACACCAAAGCTATGTATTTACATAAGTGTGAAATGTTAGCGGAGCCCGTTATGTGACTAACTCTTAAATTAATAAATTAAATTATGTGACTTATATATTCTAGGTTAAGGATGACCCAGCTAGCGAGTGGTCACACTGTGGAGGTGTTGGAGGGGGAGGAGCTGGAGCACCAGGAGCGTGACTTCCAAGGTTATACCAATGGCCTTATCCGCCTCAACCCCGGCAGGTGGCTATACCCGGCAGACTACACCAAATTTGCCGACAGCCTCTTCAAGTTCAAGGTGGGAAATTAGTCTTAATTGGGGGGACTGAAAAATGTGACCAATATATATCTATAGACTACTTCAATTATTTTTTCTTCTGTGCATTAAGCGGGTATTTCAACACATTTAGCTTGTATTTTATACAAGAATATGATAATTTACAGTTCTATAACTGTAAACACAGGTACGGTTTATTATCAAAGATCTGAACTAGGTACATAGTTTAACCTAGCTCTAGAAATATTGTAAAAGACAATTATCAATTGTTCTGATACTCTCAACAAAGTAGTTGTATAATACAAGTATAATGTATGGGCAATATGCAAAGAAAATATTATATGCAATAAAATAAACTAATTTGATCATTTAAGATTAATGGATATGGCAATTAAATGCATGACGAGTTATACTAAAGAATTATATATTCAAGATATAGATATTCAGATTTACATGAATATGCAGCAATAAGAGATTCAGTCACTGAAGAAGGTAAATCAACTCACTAATTGGTGAGGCGTTGCCTCCTTGCTGCCTAACGACTCTCAATTTATATATGGATGTATTAAGGTCATAAAGTATACTAGTGGCCACTCTGCTCTCTAAAAAAATGAATAACTTATTCTGAAACTGAGAACCGGAGCCTAATCTGGCAAGTTGTCAGCTGATATTTCTCTTGTTGAAACGAGGCTCTATATTTTGATTGGGATATGGCAGCCTTCATGTTGGTCATGTCCCTGTTAGCGTTTGCTGTGGGATGGCTTCTTGAAGCAGTTGATAGGATGAGGTCACAATGGAGGAAACTTGTCGAGACTCCTAGCACTCAAGCTCGACTTCACTCCTCTTAATAAGAGTTCTAATGATTAAATTACAGATTAGATTATAGATCAAGGACTTCCCGAGTATCTAGGGAATTATCACTGATAATTAGATAAGTAGTTTGTGCGTTAATGTCTGTTGAAAATGTTATCAACACCACACACGAGCACACAAAGATGTCAACAATCTACCCTCCGGTACTGGGTGCTTCTTCCCCAGGCGGACGGCTCCCTTCCTCACAGTCAGGTTGACGACAATGATTATGATAAAGTTATGAAATGATAAAGTTATATCACAAGATAAACACCTAGTGAATTTAATGATTATTGACAGTACGTGATAGTACAATTTGGTCGTTATTAAGGATTTTGTAAATATGTCACAGGAAGCTATTATTTTGTTCCAACAATATGTTTCTTATTATTTGCTCCTTCTGCAAGCTTCTAGATTCTTGATATTTCATGGACATAGTCACACGCATTGAACCCAATGGCATACTTGACCAAATGGTCATGAAAGCTCCTGATGTACATACAGATGATCCTTAAATCATCAGTAATATGATTCTGAGGTAAACTATCAATATGATACGGAAATATTTACATTCCTTAGGTAATAATATGGATATGGTGAGTGGAATTTTCCACATAAGCTATATCTGTATGCATGATCTGTATATATCTGTATGGAATGTAGGCTACATATGTGTGCATGAGAGAGGAAGGGACTGCTTCTGTGCCCTTTGCTTGGCTAGATTAACTTCTGCTGTCTAAGGTAGATCATCTACTCCATTTCAACAGGATGAAAAGATACCCCTAGCTTATCCCTTATTTATTAAACCCTCTAATAACCCCCACATATACAAACTACAGTAAATCACTTTTCCACTCTACCTTACATTAAACACCTTGGTCCATATAAGCAGGATGCAAGGTTTACAATTGCAAACTAAGGTAAAGACTACTTTGAAAAGGGCAGTTGTAAAGGCTCAAGGTAGCCTGGGTAAACTTTAGCACACGTGGTTCCCCAGTCACCCTAGAGTACAATTAGGGATACCAAATCACTGGCTAAGAATACACATTCTCTTAAACATACATCTAACTAGTAGCATGGTAAAATCGGAAAAAGGTACTTATCTTGGACATAGGGTATAGGGAGAGAAGAAAGGAGGAGGAGGAGGAGAACAGAGTCCACAGGAGAGGTGTAGTCACCACCACAGCAGCCACAGAGGTAGCCCAGCAAGCAGCTCTCTCAGCCTACAATGATGTTGCCGGCGGATACTCAACTGATCGTATGGTAGCAATCATCACAAGTATTCCCAGACATTCATTACTAATTACTTTAACAATTCTAAGAATAGCTGATATCTAGCTTTATATTATATTTAATAATCAACAAGCACAGAGTCTGAATGTTCTGTAACAAGATTCGTCTTACGTCTGGCAAGGAAGACGGGAACAAATGCATACCCAGGTTTTAAGAAGCCAAAATGTAAATGTTATTGTTAATTAAACATCCTTCTCACATGATCCAATCTTATGAATTAATATCTACAATTATTTATTACTCAAATTGATCTCTGGTTTCCAAATAAGAACCTAGGGTCGTAACAGGAACAAAATTACAGTAGCTGTCCTGCATCAAAAGAATCTGATGCCTTTAACCGCTGGTCCCTTTAATTTTTGTTCTTCATTTGACATTCTAAATTACATCAAAGAATGTTTTCATTTAAGTGACACAGACGTTGAAGATATTTTAAAGGATTTTGTGCGTTTTTTATAATTATTTATATTCACTCAATTGCATTTTATCTTTGAAGTTTTGTGAAAGTGATGTGGTGGTGATGACGTGGCCAAAGTGTGGAACAACATGGATGCAGGAGATCGTCTGGACCATGAGGAACAATCCTGACTTGGATCATCCCTTAGCCAGCCAGTCGGTCATGGCTCGCTCTCCCTTCCTTGAGTAAGTAGCTGTCCTTGCCGAGGCTGGGCATGGCCTTGGGTCATCCTCACTACTCACGACGTCCATCATTGGCATGTTTTCTCTGTACATTATTTCCATCATTGCAGCATCTTCACTATGCGGACCCTCGGTTTATTCTTCCAGAACCCGAATTTCATGTGTTGCATCCTCACACACGGTCGCCAACATTTACCCACTCGGTATGAAAACCACAATCGACACTTGATCTCGACCTATGTGTATCCCTTATTATTATGACAAACCATTATCTCCGAGAACCCCAGACCCCCATTTTTTTTTTTATAAAAGCGTTAACATTACTCAGATTTTTTCCTAAATACCAGTCTCTGGAATCGGTTTCAATTTCTACTAAAAACTAAATTGTCGTCATCCAGGGAATGTTAGATTGAGTGTGAAGGATTGACGTGTTAATGTAATAATCTAAGCGTCTGATAAAGACCATTTGTGCCCTCTAATATTTTTTTTGTTGCTACCCCTCACAGTGTAATGATCTGTGCTCAGACCATTGCTTCTCCCCTCTCCACTTTCTCCTCTCTCCCCATCTACTTTCTTCCCTTGCCCTCGTTCGTCTTCCCTTTCCTTGTTCATTCTTTCCCTTATTGCCTTCACCCTCCCCTCACCTTTGTCAAAGTCCGGCCCTCAACGGTCATAAACCGTAGAGTTAAGATACCCCTGGTTGCTGGACAGTCCCTCTTTTGGCCCTCTCTGTGCCTCTCCATCCCCCACTCATTTCCCTCTCTACCCCAAGTTTTGGGTGAGGTGAACAAACTTGTGACAAACACAAGACAGAACACGAAACAATGGTATAACTTGGATGACGCCTGAACGCGTTTCGTAATGACTTATTAAATTTTCAAAGGCTTAATTTACACACAAATTCATCCATCGTACTTATACTCTATTGGGTGAGGTGATTATATATATATATATATATAATATATATATTATATATATATACATATATATATATACATATATATACATATATATATATATATACATATACATATATATATATATACATATATATATATACATATATATATACATATATATATATATACATATATATATATACATATATATATATATACATATATATATACATATATATATACATATATATATATACATATATATATACATATATATATATATACATATATATATATACATATATATATACATATATATATATACATATATATATATATATACATATATATATATATATATAATGTATATATATATATGTATATATATATGTATATATATATATGTATATATATATGTATATATATATATATGTATATATATATGTATATATATATGTATATATATATGTATATATATATATGTATATATATATATATATGTATATATATATATGTATATATATATGTATATATATATGTATATGTATATGTATATATATATGTATATATATATGTATAAATATATGTATATATATATATGTATATATATAATATATATATATTATATATATATATATAATCACCTCACCCAATAGAGTATAAGTACGATGGATGAATATATATATATATATATATATATATATATATATATATATATATATATATATATATATATATATATATGTCGTACCTAGTAGCCAGAACGCACTTCTCAGCCTACTATGCAACGCCCAGTTTGCCTAATAAGCCAAGTTTTCATGAATTAATTGTTTTTCGACTACCTAACCTACCTAACCTAACCTAACTTAACTCTTTCGGCTACCTAACCTAACCTAACCTATAAAGATAGGTTAGGTTAGGTTAGGTAGGGTTGGTTAGGTTCGGTCATATATCTACGTTAATTTTACCTCCAATAAAAAAAAATTGACCTCATACATAATGAAATGGGTAGCTTTATCATTTCATAAGAAAAAAATTAGAGAAAATATATTAATAAAGGAAAACTTGGCTTATTAGGCAAATCGGGCCTTGCATAGTAGGCTGAGAAGTGCGTTCTGGCTACTAGGTACGACATATATATATATATATATATATATATATATATATATATATATATATATATATATATATATATATATATATATATATATATATATATAATATACAGGCGATGAGTCCCAATAACGTGGCTAAAGTATGTTGACCAGACCACACACTAGAAGGTGAAGGGACGACGACGTTTCGGTCCGTCCTGGACCATTCTCAAGTCGATTGTGATGAGGAAGTAGATGCACGCAATAAATAGGAAAAGGTCGTGTTGACTTGCATGATTCTCTCTAGTATGGTTGGACGCTTCAGTTCTTCCCTCATGTTGATGATTCTTGTGCATCTTGGGGGCACCAAGAATTATCCTCATGGCTTCATTCTGTACTACTTCAAGTTTGTCCAACACAGAGGCGGGGAAGTAATTAGGTGCAAAGCATGATAATCAACTAGAAATCTAACAAACATCATATAGAATAGTCTAGCATATTTAATATTGATACCAATATTCTTACCAGTAAGTGTTTTCAGTGGTTTTAGTATTTCTTTTAACCTACGGTGTAGATCATTTACAATGTCACTGTTGATACCAACTCCAAGGTATTTATGCTGCCTACACGTTTAAATTTTCTGGTTGTTGCCCTTGAAAGTTATAGAGACATGAGTTTTCTCCTGGGGATGTAGAGCTCTGGATTTTGTTATAGAGATAATAAGACCACATTCAATGCTTTTAGCAACAAGTGAATCAAGTGATTCACTTGTTCGGTCTAGTTCGGGTATTTGCAACAATGAATATGCCATCGGCATAACAGATGACGGCTTCGTCAAGTAGTATGGGCATATCAATTGTTAATTTGTGCATCAGAACATTGAACAGTGTAGAGCTTAGCACTCCACCCTGGGGTGTACCCAACTCAAAGGGTGCACAATGTTTACTTTTGACCCCCTAGAAAAGGATTGAGGCGGTTCTGTTACTCAGGTAACCCCTGAGCCATGTCAACAGTCTTCCCTTAACTCCAAAATAAGCTAGTTGTTCTATGATTATTTCTGTTTGCTGTATCAAAAGCAGTTTGGAGATCAATAAATGCCGCCTGAGAGCTTGGTCCCTCTCTAATAATTACTCAGCAGGTTTGTGTGCTTCTTGCAGGAAGGAAACCATCTCTTGACGTAAGTCATGCAAGATCTCTGATTTTTCAATAATGAAGGCATCTGCCAATTTTTCTAACTATGTGTGTAATTCACGTAGATAGTTTTGCAAGTATCATATCGTTTCCCACTTCTTCAATGAATTATCTTCATCAAATTTGAGGATACGAGTTGTAACTTTTATCTGTATCGTTGATGTGTTACAAAGAGGGTTGTCCCTAAGTAAAACATGTGTATCTAACCCCAAACCGCCTTTCTTAGTACTGCATTATTAGTTATCTTATTTCAAACCAAATTTTCTTTTTACCTATAATTTTATTAAATTTGCTTCCAGTTACGATATGTTGGCGTTCTCAAAGAACGTTCCACCAATAGATGATGGCCATCCTGTAATAGAAGCATTTAAAGAGAAGTGTCCTGGCAAGGACCCCAAGGATGGAATAATGTTGCAACTGTCGGAGGCGTTACCTGATCCACGGACCATCAAGACCCACCTGCCCTTCTCTCTCCTCACTCCGGATCTTCTGGACACTGCTAAGGTCAGGCCAGAGACGCTGCACCAGGATTCAGCAAACACTTTGTTTCCATTAAAGAGACCTGTACATTTTGCCTCTATCCTGGTGGCTTAGTTTATATTTATTAAACGGTGTATGAGCTCCGAAGCGTTAAGAGGTTGTCCATAGTAAGCTTGATTTCAGTGTTGTGTCCTGACCTGAGGGGGTTGGGGCTTATGGAACTTAAACAATCGAAGAAAGCTCTGGTTGCTGCACCAGACGGTTACTTGCGTACAGGTGGACAACGTCCCCTCAACCACTCTCTATAGGAACAGACAACCGACCTCAGCAGCCACACTCCCACTACCGCCGGTCGACCTACAATGAACTCTGGAGTGCTTGAAGTTCTCTTAGGAGATCACCCTGTACGCCTCTTGATCTTCGAGAGGAGTTCAGCTTCACATATCTAGGGCTGCGGCTCCAACACTGTCTTCGTTGTCCTGTGCACACACCCTACCTGAGCCGCCATGACTCCCCACTCTCTCCTTGTTTGGAATAATCTCCTCAATCCCCCTTTTGTAAATTAGTATTTTCTGTCACCCTGTCCGCAGCTGTGATTCTCTCTCTCTTCTGCCTTCTGGGAAGCCTCACCAGGACAAGAGCAAAAGCCGGTTAATAATGTGCATTTAATAAACGAAAGAACATATACAGTACACGAAACAAGAACAATAAAACATTACCATACAACACTCTAAGCTACTACAACCTGGTAGCAATCCAATACCATATCCTGGCTTCACCAACCATCCGTATCAAATGGCTGCTTCACTCTTGGCTTACCACTTACTACCCCCTCACCAAGTGGGGACTGCAATATTTGTCACAACACTATTGTACACTCAGCTCTAGAAATATATAAAATTCAGCATGTATCTGAAACACCACTCGTTACAACAATATTGTACAGTCAGTCCTGAAAGTATATGAAGCTCAGCCTGTGGCTGAGACTCCAGAAACATCAACATATATATATATATATATATATATATATATTCCCCAATACAAAAAGAAATCAATCTCTCGCCTTCCACTGCGTCTTATACGCCAATAAACATTCAAGCACTCCCCTTATACATCATGTGTGATCACCATGAACCTCTGTTCTGCTCCTAGAGGCTCACTACCACATACATCTCTAGGTTCTCCCCGAATTGTCAACAAGGCTCTTCTGCAGTCCTCCTAAACTGCTACACAATGAAGTTCTCATCAAACATCAGCGATGCTTCACCATTGATCCCACAGAAACGTATGAAACCCTTCTTCACTGCTCTTCTACACGGCTTGAGGTCCACTCCTCACTATGAGGTTCTGCTCTCCCACAGGGTTTAGCATTCACTTCTACAGTCTCGAAGTTTCCTCAGTTAACTTTTTCCCTGGCCTCGAAGTTCTTCCATCAACTCTTCCTCCAAAACAAACCTGTAATTTCAAAACTAAAATGTTGCGAAGGTACTCCCCCGTCCAGTCGAGTCCATGCTCCACCTCCACCTTCTTGGGTCGCAACTGGGTTCTTTCTCTGATGTTAGTAGAGCTTGGGTATCCGGCCCCAAGCTAGTAGTGGCTTTCAAGGGGTGTGCTCCGTAACGCAAGTAAATTAAAGGGGAAAGGATAAAACTGCTCAGAAATAAATATATATTCACCACCACCAATAAGTAAATATATAAACAGTCACACGCTGTTACTATAACTACACTTAATTACAATCACTTGTCTTCCTCTGAAGACACTTGATGCTCTGCTTAACGGTGCTTAAGACTAATAGCCCTGGTTCTCTTCTTGTGGCCTCTAGACGAATCCTTAGATTCTCGAAACGAGTCTACCCCGGCCACAGGCCAGCCAAATCACAGTCCCACTGGGTGCACTGTCGTGGAGGCCATCAACCACAAATCCAGCCTTTAGCTGGCAGGTTCCAATCAGCAACGCTGCGTAGGCCACTCCACGACCGATACTAGGGTTGCGTGCCCTAGGCAGGAGCCTCGTGTGATTCCACAGATCACTCTCCTCACCACAACACCCCAGTGGCTAGTCTTCTCCACTAGTCAGCCCCGGGTACGACAATCCCTGGTTCTGCCACCTCACAGGCAGGCTAACACAACAGTGTTCATCCGGGGGGTGACTCACAGCTGCAGCAACAAATGCGTGGAGGTTCTACGGCTGCCTTGGGTAGACTGATCCAACGTTCATTACAGCAGTCCCAGGTCGACTCTGTAATCAGACACGTCATCAGTACTAGTTACACTCTAGGGCACCTCACTTACAGGCTTAGACACAAACGCCCACCTATCCACTCCATAGATGGCGTTGCTGTCTAAGCGTCACCTCACCAGAGGTCAGCAGCGGCTGTGTTATGAGCTGATCAGGACGGGAAACCAGCCCTTGTGGCCGGTATATCCTGTCCTCACTAGATGGCGTCGTCCATTTGGAGGGGGTTTCGGGAGCTGACCCACAGATGGCGCTGTCGTCACTGCTCCATGCTCGGACGCTGGGCTCGGGTCTATAACAATCCTCTGCCCATGCTTTTAAACTATTCATTAACATTTACCAAGTATTTAATATATATGCACACATCTATATTTTCTTTGACCTCTCAGTTGGGTCTAGTTTCTCGAATAACTCTCATAAGGGTAGACTCGTTCTTCAGGCTACCTGGGGCCAAAACAGTTGCCACCGGAGGCGGCTAGTTTATTGTGCACTCCCTATTCATCCTGTACAGCCCGTTCTCCTAAGGTTTCCCAAACGTCAAGATAATGATCAATTTAAATAGTTCTGTCCTAATCTACCAGAGGACCTAAAACAGTAAACGGTACGTCACTTTCGCGAGTTGCTTCCATTTTTCAAGTAAAACAATTTTTGGCCTTGTGTAACGCATACGAGTTAAAAGCAACGTTCTTTGTAGAACAGCTTGAATCTTGTGCGCGGTCTTGCAAAAATAAAATAAAAAATATATACAGAGGGCAAAAAAGCTCTTAATTTAATCTGACTTCAACAATGAAATTTATATTAACAATTACATCTAAACTGCACACCTAACTATAATGACAGCTGGTACAAATTTGTTTGCATTTGCAACATCTATGGATTTACACTTTTTTATAAATTGGAGGAAAGAATTTTGTTAATAATGAAAACAATATTACACAATAAATTCGAATAGTTTCATAACTCGCAAGTGAATAAGTAAATAATTGATGAATCAGAGTCTTCGTGTCCACGCGTGTTCTATAGTTCTTACTGGTTGTAGACTCGACTAATTGTACTCGCTAAATTTAGGAGTTAAATGAGTTTGTCGAAGACCATGACAAACTGTTTTTTTAATGCATTGGAAATTGTGATTATATAAAGTAATCTTAATAATTGAAACTGCGAGTACAAAAGAAAGAGTTGTTGCCAATCTGAATGGTAATATATTGTTTTTCAGTCTGTAACGAACAGAAACGTGACTCGTATCGTTAATCCTTGTTGGTGTTGATGTAGGCGATGCCTTCGGTGGGTGTTGGTAATGGCGTGCGTAGTATTGACAGTTCAGTCACAAACTGTTGTATACTACCTACTGTTCCTTGGGCGGCGCTAGACTGTTGTACTACATGCAGTGTAGTGGGGTTATTACATACTCGCCCCACGTCTTGCGAGTAGTTTGGTCTAGGTTAGACTTCTGGCTATAGAGGATTGTCTAGGGCCCCAATCCTTAACTAGTCGCCTCTGTTCACCCAGCAGTAACTGGGTACCTGGTTGTAAACAGATTGGCGGGTCGTGTTCCAGGGAAATATATTGGCTAAGGTTAGAGCTTGAGGTTAGGTTAGAGGCTAAGGTTAAGAGCTAAGGCTAAGGCTAACCTATGGCTAAGGTTAGAGCTAAGGCTAACCTATGGCTAAGGTTAGAGCTAAGGCTTGAGCTATGAGAAGGGAAAGCACTCATTCTGATAACAGGAGTCGAACCCGTCAGTTCCTGTACCCATCCGAGTTACAAAAATATATTGGTACCCAGCATGTGTACATGGTAGTCTGTCCTGTACGTGCAGGTGGTGTACGTGGCGAGGTCTCCCAAGGACGTGGTCGTATCGTACCATCACCACTCTCGTCTCGTCCTCGTTCAAGGCTACACCGGCTCCCTCGACCAATTCGTCCAGTATTTCCTGGACGACAACTGTGAGTATCTTTGGGTTTCCTGCATCAGGAATGTAGAAGTATAGAATTGTGTATAGATTCTCATTTGTTTTTCTTTAAATATTGTTTAGCACTGATAATTGTCAGTCGCCTTCAGGAGTCTGAATACTTTCAGTTGCTAGATTAGAGTAATTAGACGTCTTTGTTTTAGTTATTCAAGTTCAGATTTATTAAATTCTTCTAGTTTATCCTACATAAGGCACACATTGCCCCATAACTGACACATCATCAATACAAGAAACACGGATAATTTAAAGGGAATAACGGAACCTAACTAATCACATTACAGTCCCAAGTAGCAGAAAGTAGAATCAAAACATGCACAATGCATTTTTTACAATGCTTCAGAATCTCTGCATTGTATTTTTGTAATAACCTCATTATCGGCTTTTAATGTTTTTACCTATAAAAATTATTAAATTAGATTCCTAATTATATATTACTGAATGTAGATTATAATTTATTAAACGTTAATAAGGTGCTAAATATATCTACTCAAAACTGGGCACGAAACTGTAAATACAAATGGGATAAGTTTAGGATTCCGAAAAGACCTGAGTAAATATTGGTTTGGGAATGTGGTTTTAAGTACCGTATATGGAAAAATTTCCTAGTAATAGGTGTTAGATCACAGGATGTTTTAAATGGAAGATTATACATGAATCATGAGTTGTTACTTATAAACAATAGCTGCCTCATGTGTCAAAAGACCTACTGTAATTTCTTTGTTTTTATGATGTTAACAGTGGTGTACGGGCCGTACTGGCTCCACATGAAGGAAGCCTGGGAGAAGCGCGACCATCCTAACATGCACTTCGTATTTTTTGAGGATGTCAAGACCAATACAATGTTGAAACTTCGTAAGCTCAACAAGTTCTTAGACACCAACCTGACGGAGGAGCAGCTGCAGAAGGTTAGTTCGGAGTTTCCGGTAGCAGATAATCCCATCGGAGAAAAGGTGCAAGTTAAATTAATTTCGGAAAACTAAGAGGCAATATATATACTATATTTTTATCTGAAATTAAATTATATATATATATAATGTACTTAGTTTTATTACTTATTGTTGTTATTAGTAGATTTATGCACTAATTAATTTTAATTCTGCTGCCTTAATTCTACTTGTGTGTTAAAAAATAGTGCCCTAGGAGCTAGTAATGGGTCGCGACCTTGGACTTGAAAAACTGCTTTAGAAAACAGTCACCTGTTTGGGAATAAAGTGTAATAGCAAAATCAAATAAAAAAAAATAATAAAGTGGCAGGCTAATGTAGAATCTCGTGTCCTGCAATCTCATAAAATGAGAAATATTCGCACTATACAAATACACCACATTGGGATAGGTGAAAAATTGGGGGAGGGGTGGAC
This sequence comes from Procambarus clarkii, assembly GCF_040958095.1. NCBI lineage: Eukaryota > Metazoa > Arthropoda > Malacostraca > Decapoda > Cambaridae > Procambarus > Procambarus clarkii. The sequence goes on along the minus strand of NC_091150.1, from coordinate 34,911,558 downwards.
CCATCAGACGTTCTGATCAAAGGCATTAATGTCCTTTACCATCCTGAAAGTTCTGGCACTCGTAAATTAAACTGTGATACTGAACTCTTGTATCGGAACGTTTATCGTACCGCTCTACATCTCCAGGAAGTAGATCCTTAAGAAATATCATAAACGTATAAACTATTTTTGAAGTCCAATGGCCGACCATAGTCCAAGGCTGACCCATGCACCCGACCCTTTTTGAGGCAGTGGGAAATATATATTACTGTAAGTTCTAATTATGAAATAATAAACCTTTTATGAGAGAAAATCTGTTCAGGTTTAATTAATAAATTAAAACGCAATTTATAAGTGCATATAGACAGTTAGTAACTGAGTTGGATTATAATAAGGTAGTAGATACCTTTGGAAGAATGAAGCCTAGATATTCTTGTGCTCGACCCAGATTTTGCTTGTGGAGGCTAATAGATCAGCCGTATATTTCATGTTCTCGCCTGATTCCATACTCTTTCATACAGAACAGGGTAGCAGCACATTGATGTGTATACTTAAGCTTGTTAATAACAAAATATAGATGAAAAAGACTAGTAGTTGCTTTATACATTTTTTATTTGGTTCTTTCTGTTTTATCGTTTAAAATGCACAATAATTTAACGTTTTAATTGTTTTGAGCTTAAATACAAAGTAACAATTATGTATTCTTTAAAACTGAATTTTCTTTGTTTTGATTTTAAATACACAATAAAAATGAATAATAAATTAGAAATTAGTACGTGTCCTGGCGTCTTTTACCTCAAGTGAAAGCTCGCTTTCCCTAACCTTGGAACCAGGCTACGCCACTGGCTTCAGTTTGTGTGGTGGCATGATGCTCTCACTGCGGCAAAACTGTGTACATCTTCTCTTCCCTACGATATTATGCTGAATCATTTGTGTGGCAGTGTTCCAATTAGAAATTACTTTGAGGTTAGATGGTGTAATATACCAAAAATAAGACAATATTAGGCTGGTGGAAGGTTATTTTAATAAGAGTTAACATTCCTCGCAGGTGGCGCATTACACCAGCTTCAGCGAGATGAAATCTCGGGAGGAGATTAAATTAGAGTTTGAATCTTCTCTCAACAAGCTGGTGCTGTCTAGCGACGGCGGCTTTTTCAGGAAGGGTTAGTACATGCATTTATTATTCTTTAGCTCCTCAGTAACTTTACAATTTTATTAATTAAGTGATGTTCTTGAGTAGATATTGTTTGTTCTCGTGACTGGCCTAAGTCAATACATGGGTGTCCAGTGGTGCGGGAGATATCGGCAAGAACTACAACACTGAATTGATCATCAGCGCACTCACTTTTCTTCTCTAGGTGCCATGTTATTTTGCTAGTAATGATTTGTACCTTAAGGTGCAAATCTCTCTTACTGGTAGTATCTGAGATCATTGAGTCCACTTGTCATGCCGATAAACAGATAACTGACTGTCTCCTCTTCTTCGCGATAAGTGCAGTTTGCATGCAGGTTTTTCCTCCCAACGACTGCACGAGTGGTGGTGTTGAAAGATGCGGCACTCGCAGTGACACATCAATGTTCATAATTTGGTAGAGATTGAAAGTTATCAACGTCTTCTATTTGTGTGAGAATAATGAAAAAATGAACATATGAGTAGAATTGGACTCAGGATGACAAAGATGAGGAGTTGTGTTAATGGTCGTATCAATGATACTGTTTTATGAAAAGTGTATGTTTTAGTCAAGAGACTGAGATTGTGAGTCGAAGTATGTTTGGGAGTTAGTCGCAAATCAGATAGATTAGGGGTGGATTATGGTAGGGTAAATTAGAGTACATTAAATAACATGGGGTTAATGTGTATATGGTATCGTGAATGTTTGTATAAGCTGCGCGCATCTTCTACCGTCATGTGGGAACGCCGCATAAGTGATTGTAGTGAGGTGAGATTGAAGGAATGTTATTATGTCTGGCATCGGAAAATATAATTATTTCAACCCATCCTCCTGTTTAAATAGTACCTATTGTGACGGTCGTCAGTAGTCACTAATTCGTACGTACTTACCTTTTAGATAATAGTATACTGACTAGTACGGAATTCTTTTAAAATAAATGAAGCTAAAAATCAAACTTAAATATCCCTAAGCCTAGTATAGCACACATATGTACTATACTAGGCCTCAGATATCATGTATTAGGCCTAGGAAGGTTAGGTTAGATTTATCAGAGCAACAAAAGTAAACAAATAGTTTTCCGGTTTGTCCAACTCAATAGTTCAGATTTCTACTTTCTAATTTCGTTGTACGTCGGAATATATACTATGGACCTCATCGTTACTATAAGTATTACCAAAACAGGAGGATGGGCAGAATTATTTGCAAATGCATGGAGAAATGGGGAAATTAATATTTTCTCAGAATAAAGGAATGTAATGAGTTCTGAACTAATTATATAGAGTTTATGTAACCAAGCCATAGATTAGATTGGTTGATTACACGTGATAACTGTCACAAGGTAAAATATGTATAAAATGTTTTCTCTTAGATTTATAAATATAATGACAATGACCAAATCACACACCAGGGAATGAAGAAACAACGTTTCGGTCCGTCATAGACCTTTATAAAGTTCATTTACTTCATTTTTTGAGTATTTCAGAATTTTGTATGTATTTAGCTTTGCCTAATACCCCATGACAGTGTTAATTTTGTGGTTAGACCTTTGCTCTAATTCTTCTTGGAAAATGCGAGGTGGTTCGAATGGTCGTTGATCACAATGCGGTTTATACTTTAAACGCAAAATCAGTAGACTTCTAGTAACTAAAACTTTACTCATTAATTTACGTTATTTAATAATTTACGTTGCTATTTTAATAATTTTATATCTAAATTATTTTTAGCAATCACAAGGGTTCAAAATGATTAACATTTTCAAAAACTTATTTGTTATGGAGAAACTCGTGTTAATAAGTATCAATTTGAATAAACTCTTAAAGTAAGGATTGGATTTAAAGTTGAATTTAAACTCTTAAAGTGTTTTTATATATCGTTACCTTGTATTTAAAAATACCGAAACTTCGTATGCATCAGGTGAGGTTGGAGATGGCCAGAAGCGTCTCAGTCCGGAACAGCAAGCAAACGTTGACCAGTGGACCAAGAAGCACACACAAGACTTCGGCGCTTCTTTCAAATACTCATCATGAAGGGAATATGTAGCTCACTGGCGGAGTCAAATGTGTTAATCAACCGCATTATACTCTGAGTCACTACCAGAATATTCAGAGTGCAAACTCTGTGACAAACCTTTAATGTATTTACTAGAACACTATATTATTGAATGTGAAACCGTAAAAGATTTTAGATCTCCTGGATTATTGTACCACCAAGTGTGTAACTATTTCATTGAATCTGGTGTACTGGACGACATCCTAACAATTTATCCAAAATTTGCTAGTCCATTTTAAAAATGAAAAACACTTATTTATATTATTTTTAAGCTGCGTCTCTTATGAACCCATCCCTGCCCTTGTGTGGCAGTGCACATTAGACAGTTGATTTTTCATATTCATACATTAAAACAATGATTGTAACCATGATATATATGTGCTTCAGCCTACAGTTTAAACCAATTGTCTTGTGTATGACCCTCTGCCATGTGTGACAGTGAATACCAGCATTATCATGTTAATAATAATATGTATAAGTTTTGTTGTGGTGCTAGGCTGGACTCATCACTGAGGCTTATCCTTGTAGTATACCCGTTTTTATAAAAGAATCCACCCTGTAGAATGTAAAATTGTTTTAAGCTCTCTTTCGGCAATCATTTAATTATGTTTTATATTTTATGAATTCTTCGTGATTAAAGTAAAGTTTTAACAGAATTCTTGTAATTTATATCCTTTTGAGAGTTAAAAAATGCAACATTATTAACATCGTAATTTCGAAAACTCGTTTGGTTTCTGGGGGAGATATTAAAGTTCTTCCTCACACTACTAGTTTCTAAGGTTCAGCATCGCTGCTTGAACCCGCCGTTACTAAGCCCACTTCGGACTCACCATAGATCGTGCTACTTAAAACGTTTGGTCAAAGTGGCTGAATCTAAAACAACAACGCCGTCACCTTCTTGAAAATTAAACTTGCCAAGAGCTGTGATTATATTAATTCATTATATCTACGAGCTACCACACTAACCTTCCTTCAAATCATACATACCCTTATTCAACTGCTCTTACTCAAGAATAGGCAGTTCTTTTGTAATAAGTTATATATATATATATATATATATATATATATATATATATATATATATATATATATATATATATATATATATATATATATATATATATATATATATATATATATATATATAATGTGTGTGTGTGTAAATCACTAAAATTAACACGTGATTAAAAATGTGACAGTGTCAGACCATGAGGAAAATTGAAACAGGAATTTCTTTAAGTACTTTCGTATATTAATACAGTACATCTTCAGAAGGAGTGATTTTATAGGTCAAGTATTAGACATAAATAGGCAGGAGAGAATGATGGAGTGAGGTGACGTACAATAACAAATGAATGGGAATCAGGTGGACACAAATATGAGTCGCACAAGATATGCTGAAGGCCTATTTTCAAATAGGCCTGAACCGATTATGTGTCTCTGTAACTCTTTACACCACCGCCCACGGGATGAGTATGGGGTGCATAATAAAGTTAGAAATTGAATTGAATTGCTTTCTCTTCATAAATATCTTAATTTACTGAACTAAATCCAATAAATAACTAAATTTATCCTAACCTAACTTAAATTTTTAACGCAAAATATAAGACCCAAAAATGAAACGTAAATTTGTTTGTCTTACATAAGGCAAGGAAGCCCTACTAAGTGACAACTGTAATAGATCCTTTATACGCTATATTTTATAAATATAGTATTATTATTATTACTTTTATAAATGTAAAACTCTCCGTATCTTTGAAATGCTACAATGATACTAATCCTGACCTCGTCACTATAGCGGTTAAGTTTTTCCTGAATTTACCTGTTTATTTATTTATTTAATTAGTTTATTATGTATCCCATAGAAATGGGATAGAAATGATTGATGAAACAGAAGTGGTAGAAATGCTTATAGAAGCACTCCATACCCATCCTGTGAATAATATAAGGTAGGGTGATGAACATAGGATTATATATCTGAGAGTACACCTACAGTTTTATAATTTGTATATATTTTTCATATGACAAATTAATTCAGGACTAAAGTAAACTCTCAATGTATACTCATCGAAATTTGGGGTACGGACACATCCCTGTAAATGTTTTTTCTTGACACAGCTCATTAGATGAGATGTCTCTCCAGTGTGAAGCATTCAGACCCACAACATCGTAGTAACGAGGTTGCATCGTTGGCAATGAGACCGCGTACTGTCCGCCCACAAACTGCTGGTGTTGCCTAGAGCAACCCTCACCGCTAAGAAGACCCGCTCATAATACGTAATATATCATTGACACCAAACACCCCGTATAGAAGTTGTATAAAAAGCCCTAATTAGCTTGCGTTTGTTTAAGGACTGGAGATAACGTCACATCGACTAAACATGGGGGGGACTTTGAACACTTACTCGTGACGAAGCAATGTTGGGACCAGGGGACCGATAGCATCCTTGCCAGGCAGTTCTGTGGTGGTTGCTGTGCTGGGTAGTCGCGCTGTTGTAATTGCCTGCCAGGAACGGGGAGGTGCTGAGGTGTAAGTTTAGTGCTGTGGAGAGGGAAGATACCAAGACGTGAGGCACCACAGTAAGTAGTACACGGCTACCATGATGTTGTCATGTTAATAATGAGTAATTGTTTGTGTCACGAGTCAGTGTATATGCCAACATTATTGTAGTTAGCTCCTTGTTAACGTGCATTGTTTTAGTGTATTGTGTACTCTGTAATCTTACTGTGAGTTGCAGTGGAAAAAGTTGAGGCAGATAACAGGCTCAGGAACAGAGCTGCGTAAATTGATAATAATTTAGTATTATTTGTGTATAATATACATTAAAGTGTATAATAGGAAATAAATCCCACTAGTTTTGTTATTTAATAGGACATCAACTTCGAGAATTATATATAGGTACTGTGGAATAGCATTCAGTGTATAAAGATAAAACATTTAGTGTAGGGAAGACATGTGATAGTGTGAAATGTTAGCGTTTCAAGAAATACACTGCTGCCTTCTGGCTTGGGAGGGGGGAGGGGGGTGTAACAGGTAAATTTACGAAACTACCTCACCGCATATAAGTTACTTAGCTTAGAGACTATACTAGTCTCTATCTGGGGGAGTATGGTGCTCTGGCGTCCCCCGCCGTCGATGACGGGGCTGTGAGGGGCTCCTGGTTGCTACCTGTGACCCTGTGCCTCCTGCTGTTGGCTCCCCACAGTGGGGAGTTGCCCCTGATGGTCAGGACATCGTCGTGTAATTGCAAAAAGATGTGCGCCGGGGGTCCTCGTTTCCTGTGCCCAGTGGTGGAGTTGATGCCGCGCCTGCATCCCCTGCGGTTCTGCTTCCTTCGTTGCCCTGATCTGGGGTGGCCTTGTCCCGGCTGCCGGGGTCGTGTCCCATGAAGGTCAGGTGTTGGGCTCTTATCGGGATGCCCGGATGCTTCCGATCCCGTGGTGCTCATCCACTATCTGGGTGTCGCGGGTTAAGGAGTTTGTTTATAGGGTGCCGGATCGGAGGTCTCAGCCATTGAACGGAATCTTGAGTTATCAAATAGGTCCCTTAAAAGTGTCAGTAGACGAGAATTCCTGGATGAATTTGAAGAAAGTAGAACAGTGCAAACTGGAACTAGCAGGTCCATCGTTCATCACAATGAAATGTGTAAAGTAAAACATGTGTATGGAGCAAGTAACAAAGTAAGTAGACTAACAGATGTTGTCACAGCTCGTATAAGACTTGGCTACAAGTATCTCTGGCAGTTCGGCTTGTATAGGGATCTAGATGAAGTAAAGTGTAAAGTGTGTGGACAAAGACAGGGACACACACTCGAACACTATATCTTGGATTGTAGTAAAATTGAGCCATTTAGAGATAAATCTAAGCTCACTGTATGACATGGCAACTATCTTATTACCATGGATAAAAATACCTGAAATCCTTGCACTGTATCCATATTTCGCTTCCAGTAGATAAACGACATATGAGATTAAGAAACAAGTAGTGTATTGTGAAGATTAATAATGAACAGTAGCTCCCCTATGACTAATATCTCCATTGGTCAAACTATTATGTATTAGCGATAAGACCTACCATTAATGTATAATGACTTACTGTAAATATATAGCTCTTGAAATACAGTTTCAAGAGCTATATTTCAGTTTACAGTTTCTCAGTAACTAGCTGACATTGTAACTATAAGGTGTGAATGATAGATGAAATTGTTTATGTAATAATCTAAGATGAGGTCTGATAAAGACCTTTTGTGCCCTCTGTAATGCTTTTCGCGCTACCGCTCACAGGATGAGTATGGGGTGCACAATAAACTAGCCGCCTCCGGCGACAACAACAAACAAAGCCATAGGCGCTGCCTGGTGGCCGGGTGTCCCCTGACACGTGGATGATTTGAGAAGCGTACTGCTTGCTCTTTCCGATATACAAGTTCCCGGAAAAATAATATTAGCTGTCTTGCGCGCATCGCTACACCATGGATCAGCTGACGCCATGAACTCGACGTCCAGCCCTACGGTGCGGCAAGTCTCCCTCTACCTTCCACCTCTGTTTAAGTCTCCGCTCCTCTATCTACGGCATGATGAATCGAGCACTTTTGACATTCTTATCCTCCTCACCGTCACCGCGTCTCCCAACATCTGTCCTGGTGCAGTCATCGGGAGGGTAAACCCTTCATGCACCTCCTGTACTGCACCTCTGCACCTCCTCTCAAGAAGAAGAAGAGATTTTTGTGTTAACAAACATAGGTACTAATAAATCAGGTTGATTATTGTTATTCTATGATTATTTATTATTTTATGACTGTTATTGATTAACATAGATCAGGTATTCTAAAGAATACCTGATTAACCAGTCTGTTATTCGTACATTAGGCTGCAACCAGCCGCATCCAACAGCCTGGTTGGCCAGACGACCAACCGGGAGGCCTGGTCGTGGACTGGGCTGTTGGTCCGTTGATCCCCGGAAACTACATAAGGTTGGTAGGTTTATACATTTCTACAGCAACCCTTGACGATATGAATGAAGGGTTACATAGTTTGCATGACTTATATATTCTAGGTTAAGGATGACCCAGCTAGCGAGTGGTCACACTGTGAAGGTGTTGGAGGGGGAGGAGCTGGAGCACCAGGAGCGTGACTTCCAAGGTTATACCAATGGCCTTATCCGCCTCAACCCCGGCAGGTGGATACTCTTGGCTGACTACACCAAATTTGCCGACAGCCTCTTCAAGTTCAAGGTGGGAAATTAAATAAGTCTTAATGGGGGGAGTGAAAAATGAGACCAATATATCTATAGACTACTTCTATTATTTTCTTTTTTGTACATTAAAATTAAGGAAAGGTTATTTTATCTTGTCTTAATTGATCTATTACATTTAAGTCATGGTAATTACTGCAATTTTATTATATTTGAACGTTCTTTTAGGCTTGTGTGTGGGGGTGATATTGTTTCTTCTAAATTAACAGAGATAAAAAATTTAAGTGACCTCGAGGGACTTGGTGAGAATTGTCCTGTCCTTGAGACATGTCCGAGGCGCTGTCTTGGTTATATTTCGTTGTTTCTTAAAGGGAATGGGTGCCGTTTTGTAACTGAATGAGTTTAATTATAAATAATATTAGTAATTTATCTCATTCAATAACAAAACAGCACCCATTCCTTTCTATGAAACAATGAAACATAGGCTGTTTATGAGCTCTTGTGGATGTAGGGGTTTTGTGAGTTTGAGAAAAGTAATGGGACACGGCTATTCAATCTATCTTGAATGGAGAGCGTGAGTTTCATGGGTCTAGAACACTGTCCTTGAGGTGGGTATCGTGTGTGCTACGCTGCCTGGAGGTAGAGAGACAGCCTCTCTACCAGGAGTAGAAAGACACCATCTTGGGATGGTTTTCGGGCCTTAGCGTCCCCGCGGCCCGGTCCTCGACCAGGCCTCATTTTTGTTACACACCCCCAGGAAGCAGCCCGTAGCAGCTGTCTAACTCCCAGGGACCTATTTACTGCTAGGTGAACAGGTGCATCAGAGTGAAAGAAACTATGCCCATATGTTTGCGCCTCCACCGGGGATCGAACCCGCAACGTTAGGACTACGAATCCCGAGCGCTGCCTACTCATCTGTCAGGCCCCTTGTTGGCTATACCTTGTACAAAAGTACAAATACACTAAATACCGGCCTGAAGGGGCCGGTATTTAGGGCCGACAACAAAAACACAAACAACGCAATACAGTACAGAAATACAATAGTACAAGACATGAGGGGAACGTTAACATGACATGCAATCATGCGTATAAATACAACAGACCGAGAACAGAACAGAACACAAATCACAAAAGTACACAATTACAAATACAGTACATAAAATACCGGCCAGAAGGGCCGGCAACAAAAACCCAACAAAAAGTAAAAACATGATGCAAAACAGTACATAAATAGCAGAACAATACACAGTACCTATACCCGCACCCAACAACGCAACCATCGCTACACAATACAAAACAATCCTACCGGCCCCGGAAACCACACACGATGAGGCACCGATACATAATGACAATAAAAATAAAGGAAACATAAAAATATGACACATAAACAAAAGGAAATGAACATCGGCAATACATGATAATAGGAACAAAAACAGGCATGGCCACACAAGCAGCCCAAAGGGCACACAAACACTCCTCAAATAAGCGCACACCAGAACTCACAGGAATCGGAAATACGGAACACGCAGGAACCGGGAACACAAACCGGGCCCCTCCCCCCACCACACACACATGCAACCGCACCCCACATCCACCCACACAAACGGACACAACCTCACAACACATAGCAAACAAAATAAATTACTGGAAAGGAGAACAAACCTCAATGGTAAGAGAATATTTCTTAGGGGGAACTCATACAGAGGCTATTTGTGTTTATAGGCCTCCCATATCAAATACTCCGTGTCAGTAGGGGAACGATTCCCCTGCTTCCGGGGGGCCTCATAAACTCAGGTGCCTGTTGCAAGACTCCTTCGGATCGAGTCGAGCATAAAGAGGTGTGAGGCTTCTTCCCAAAGATTGGCCTTTATGCAGGTACCCTGATAATCGACGCAGCACTATGAAGAGTTATCGGGTACAGTAATCTCAACTAGCAGGTGCGGTTGAGAAATTAGGCCAGGCACAGCCTGGTTAACTACACCACCAACGTGGAATTTGACGGTATAGGTAACCACCGCCCGTAACCGTAGTGGTTACGGTGGTAACCACTACGATGGTAAGAGAAAAATCTTTTAACACTTAAACGATTTGAAACAAAATTACAGTAACTGTCCTGCATAAAAAGAATTTGATGCCTTTGACCACTCGTCCCTTTAATTTTTGCTCTTCATTTGGCATCCTAAAGTACATCGAAGAATGTTTTAATTTAAGTGACACAGACGTTGAAGATATTCAAACGGATTTTGTGCCTTTTTTATAATTATTTATATTCACTCTATTGTAATTTTTCTTTAAAGTTTCGTGAGAGTGATGCGGTGGTGATGACGTGGGCAAAGTGTGGAACAACATGGATGCAGGAGATCATCTGGACCATGAGGAACAATCCTAACTTGGATCATCCCTTAGCCAGCCTGCCGCTCTTCGCTCGCTCTCCCTTCCTTGAGTAAGTAGCTGTTCTAGCCGAGGATGGGCATGGCTCTGGGTCATCCTCACTACTCATGACGTCCACCATTATAATGTTTTCTCTATACATTATTTCCATCATTGCAGCATCTTCACTACGCGGACCCTCGGTTTATTCTTCCAGAACCCGAATTTCGTCTGTCGCATCCTCGCACACTATCGCCAACATTTATTCACTCTGTATAAAAACCACATCCAATACTTGATTTCCATCTATGTGTATCCCTTATGACTAAGACAAACCATTCTCTGAGAACCCCAGACCCCCATTTTTTGGGGGGGCGGGGGTTCACTCCGATCACAGGATGACTTGTGGGGTGCACAATAAACTAGCCGCTACAATCAAAGATGGCTGGAAACTAATAACCCAGCCCACATGATAGTCTGGTTGTGTGAGGAGATTATATGCTCCTTGATGGAGCCCTGTTGTTTGATCATTGTTAATTGCCTAGAAAGAGAGTTGTTGTCTTGCCTATACACTGAGATCTTTGGGGCTGATAGTCCCCAAGTGGGCATGTGAAGGTAGATGCCTTCACATGCCCACTTGGGGACTGGCTCCATCAAGGATCATATAATCTCCAGACCATCAGAACCAGGCCATCATCAGAGAAATCTTAACAAGCAACACAGAAATTATTGATAGATACAGCGACAGCGGGAGACTCGACATCAGCGGGGCCCTACACATCAGAAAGTCAACACCAGCAATCAACAGCCAATTAACACATAATTACATTCTACCCACTTTAAGACCCCAAACCAACACAGAAGCAAGAAGAGAAAATACTTAATAGTTCGTGTTCTGACTATGTAAAATTATCTTTACCCCATGATTACCCATTGGTTTGTTTTATCACCTCACCCAAAAAATTTGTCATATCACCTCTCCTAAAAACAAATATAAGCATGAAACGGAATACATAAAAATTTGTCTTTGAAAATGTGAGAAGTCTCTTACGAAATGCTTATAGGCATCAGACCATAAATAAAAATGTGAAAATGAACTTTGGAGAGTTAATTTTTCAATTACCCTCGACAGTGAAGAAAAAGTAACAAATATTGAGAAGACTCGTGTTAGAATTATTAATCTTACCCTTTCGGCCATATTCAACAACATATGTTTACAAGAAAGACTGCTTCCAATATATATATATATATATATATATATATATATATATATATATATATATATATATATATATATATATATATATATATATATATCTTATATATATATATATATCTTATATATATATATATATCTTATATATATATATATTATATATATATATATATATATATATATATATATATATATATATATATATATATATATATATATATATATTTTTTTTTTTATACTCGACGATCGATAATGGAAATAACATCACCTTTCTGAGAATAAGATTGTACTGTACTCATTTCAATACAAGATTGTAAGATTTTCCCCCCTGTAGGTTATTGCTAAGTCAATCTCCATTTTACTTTTTTGACTTGTGATGCATATTAAAATATTTCTCATATGATAAGAGAGAGATCAACATAACATCTCCAAGTGAATTTTAATCATCCCATTACGTTATTTCTATGTTCATATTGATGTGATTTTTAGCTAAGAGTCTTTCCACATTATAATGTGTATACACATAGTTCAACTATATATGTTTCCTCAGCCCATCCTTTCTATAGGGGGGTAGAAATAGCCTAAGCTACTCTATCCCTTTGAGATGTATTTATTGCTTATCTCAATAAACATACTTGAACTTGAACTTGAATCCTTTCTATGAAAAACAGCACCCTTCCAAGATTTTTAGTCTTAATGGCTTGGTGCTTTCCCCTGATAATTCCCTCCCTCCCACATATCAGATGATGTTTTTTTTTTTTTTTAGGGAAGTATTTCATTTACGTATGGTAAAATCAACACTTTGAGTTAACAATTCTCAACTAATCTATGCTAATTTCCAATCCTCTCAATGACAAACTTTCATAAAGTTTTTTTTCTTCAAAGAACCCATGTTCCTGCATAACACTGTAATAATTTCACTAATAAGTGCATAATTTTATTACACTCAAACTAACCTCTCCTAGACAAAGCAATGTTTCGACCAAGTGTTAATCATGCATTTTTTTCTTCTTCTTCTTACTCATCCACACCAGAGTACTTCACCTATTTGAGGTTAGTCATAAAACTTGTGTAAATATTTGAAGACTAATATCACTTAACGTTTTCTATGCTTTGCAGCTGTACTGCATTATCTCTCACTGCATTGCATCATTTTTACTGCAATATGTACGTTCATAGACGGTTATGCCTCTAGAGATCTGCAACATTGAAACCCAGAAAAAATAATAAATTGGGCTGGGACTCAAAGGCACTGAACTCTTTCCGGCCCAATTTATTGTTATTGTTTGGGTTTCAGAGTTGCATTGTTGCAACTCGCATTTAGCATTTTTTTCTATTAACACATTTAGGTACATCTGCATTTGTGCAGCTACCCTACACTATATGAAGGGGACAACAGTGTGTCAAAAAGCTAGTTAAGTGATGCTAAAATTTCCATAACACTGGATGGTTAGTCATACAAAGGCATGTGAACAGTAGTTTGCACTGGCAAACTCGGAGTGCGTTATGAGGATATCATGAACACAAGGTAGCAAGGTGAATAAGGTAGCAGTGGTACTAAAAGTCTCCATCTCGCAGGATGATTTGTCATACAGGTCATATGTTTAGAAGCCTTCACTGGCAAATTTTGGGAGAAAATGAGGAAATCCTCAAGAATACGAGAGTGAATAAAGTAATTGCAAAGCTCCAGGTATCTCATGCCAACTGGTCTGAAAGGTCTAATAACTGGGCATGCAGTGATATAGTGTGGGAAATCATGCTGGAGTTCCTGCTCACAGAGTTTGCAACTGGAGTGCTCAGGATTGGGAGATCCGTCACCTGTAGCCACCTGCCATAGGTAACGGTAACCCAACCTGATCCTTGCAACCACTGTGTAGCACAGTCTGGTAGACGTTTTGTGGTGTCCATAGATATATTTATATTTACATTATGCAATGAAGCCTACGGATTTCACATGCCACGTCAAAATGCCCCACACGGTTCTAGTCTCTTTTGATGCTACTCATGCAAGGTCTCTGATTTTTCAATAATGAAGGCATTTGCCAATTTTCTAACCATGTGTATAATTCACGTAGATAGTTTTACAAGTATCATATCGTTTCCCACTTCATCAATGAATTGTCTTCATACTTGAGGATACGAGTTGTAACTCTTATCCGTGTCGTTGACGTGTGTTATAAAGAGGATTGTCCCTAAAAGTGAAACATGTGTATCTAGCCCCAAATCAACTTTCTTAGTACTGCATTATTAGTTGCCTTATTTCAAACTAAATTTACTTTATACCTATAATTTTATTAAATTTGCTTCCAGTTTCGATATGGTGATGCTCTCAAAGAACGTTCCACCGATAGATGATGGCAATCCTTTGTTAAAAGCATTTAAAGTAAAGTGTCCTGGCAAGGACCCCAAGGATGGAATAATGTTACAACTGGCGGAGGCGATACCTGATCCACGGACCATCAAGACCCACCTGCCCTTATCTCTCCTCACTCCGGATCTTCTGGACACTGCTAAGGTCAGGCCAGGGACGCTGCACCAGGATTCAGCAAACACTTTCTTTCCATTAAAGAGACCTGTACATTTTGCCTCTATCCTGGTGGCTTAGTTTATATATTAAACGGTTTGAGCTCCGAAGTGTTAAGAGGTTGTCCATAGTACAAGTAATCTTGATTTGAGTGTTGCATTTCACAATAAATTCCCATAGTCACAACAAATTTGCATAGTTTCATAACTCGCAATTGAATAAGTAAATGATTGATGAATCAGAGCCTTGGTGTCTACGCGTGTTCTGTAGTTCTTACTGGTTGTAGACTCGACTAATTGTACTCGCCAAATTTAGGAGTTAAATAAGTTTGTGGGAAACCATGACAAACTGTTCTTTTTTAAATGCATTAGAAATTGTGATTATATAAAGAAATCTTAATAATTGAAACTGCGAGTACAAAAGAAAGAGTTGCTGCCCATCTGAATGGTAATATATTGTTTTTCATTCTGTAATGAACAGAAATTTGACTGGTATCGGTAATGCTTGGTGTTGACGTAGGCGATGCCTTCGGTGGGTTCTGGTAATGGTGTGCGTAGTATTGACAGTTCAGTAAATTTTCGATCACAACTTGATATACATTGCCAAATGTTCCTTGGGCAGGGTTAAACTGTTGTACTACATACAGTGTAGTGGGGTTATTACGTACTTGCCCCACGTCTCTCGAGCGATTTGGTCTGGGTTAGATTTCTGGTCATGGAGGGTTATCTTGTCCCCAATCCTTAACTAGTCGCCTCTGTTCACTCAGCAGTAACTGGGTACCTGGTTGTAAACAGATTGACGGGTCATGTTCCAGGGTAATATATTGGCTAAGGTTTACCATGAGTTATAGGAAGGGAAAGCTCTCATTCTGATAACAGGGGGTCGGATGTCGTCAGTTCCTGTACCCACCCGAGTTACAAAAATATATTGGTACCCAGCATGTGTACATGGGAGTCTGTCCGGCACGTGCAGGTGGTGTACGTGGCGAGGTCTCCCAAGGACGTGGTCGTATCCTTCCATCACCACTCTCGTCTCATCCGCGCTCACGGCTACACTGGCTCCCTTGACCAATTCGTCCAGTATTTCGTGGACGACAACTGTGAGTATCTTTGAGTTTCCTGCATCAGAAATGTAGAAGTATATAATTGTGCATTGATTCTCATTTGTTTTATTTAAATATTTTTAGCACTGATAATTGTCAGTCGCCCTCAGGTGTCGGAATACTTTCAGTTACTAGATTAGCGTAATGTGACGTCTTTGTTTTAGTTATTCAAGTTCGGATTTATTAAATTCTTCTAGGTTATCCTACATAAGACATACATTGCCCTTAACTTACTGTTACAGCCACAATGGGACGCAACCGGGTTCTTTCCTGGTGGTACGAAAGTTCTGGTATCCGGCCCCAAGTTAGTAGTAGCTTTCAAGGGGTGAGCTCAGTAATGCAAGTAAAACAAAAGGGGAGGTATATTAAATACACCAGGTCATCACTTTATCCATATATAATTATTTTTCCTATCACCATATATATATAAAACTCTTAAACAGAAGTATTACTACGCTATATGTACATCAACGTCTCTCTCAGAAGACGCTAAACACTAGGCGAAGCTCATTCGATGCAGTCTTGTACCGTGTTTCCTCATCCGTGGTACTACCCTCAGCAGGTACCAGGAAACAACACAACCCGTTCTCGCACTTGCTTTCTGTCAATATTGGCTTATTTAATAAGTGCGTATGCGACATTAATTGACTGTGAATATTTTAGTTTACCTTGAAAAGCTTCATAGAAAACACCGACCTCACCTAACTTTCTTAGTATGTTAAGATAAGCATCATATTGCCTCATATTTACAATTATTACTTAATCTATCAACGGTATAGGTTAAGTAATAATTGTAATTAAGAAGCAATAAGATGCTTATCTTAACATACTAAGACGGTTAGATGAGGTCGGTGTTGTCTATGAAGCTTTTCAAGGTAAACTATTCACAATTAGTATGTCACATATGCACTTATTAAATAAGCCAATATTGACAGAAAGCAAGTGCAGGAACGGGTTGAACAACAATGAGTCTACCCTGGTCACGGGCCAGCCAAACCACAATTCCGCTAAGTGCCTCTTCGTGACGGCCCACAATCACAGTCCAGCCTGTTGCTGGCAGGTACCAATCAGCCTCGCTGTTGGGCCACTTCACTTGCAGATAACAGGGTAGCGAACCCTAGGCAGGAGCGTCATGCAACTCGCTGGTTACTCTCCTCCTCAGCACCTTAGTCAGTTGTCTCTTCTACCAGCCAGCCCCGGGTATGGCGAATCCCGTCACTGCCACTCCACAGGCAGACAGTAGAACACTTCACAGTCCTCTTCCGGCGGTGGCTCACTGCTTCCTTAAAGCAGACTGGTGTAGAATCCTTGTATCACAGCAGCCCTACGTCCACTCTGTGAATACAAACACGTCATCAGTACACTGGGACACTACAAGGGACCACTAGGAAACATCACTTACTGGCTTAGACACAAACTTACACCTTTTTGCTCAATTGATGGTGCTGATTGTCTAAGCGTCACCTCACCAGAGGTCAGCACCAGCTAACTCACAAGCCGACTAGGACAGGAATCTAGCGTCTCTTGCCGGTATATTCCTGTCGCCCCTAGATGGCGTCGTCCATGTTGTGGGGGGTTTCGAAAGCGGACTCACAGATGGCGTTGACGTCACTGCTACGTGCTCTGGCGATGAACTTGGGTTCGTAACACTTACACAACACATCATCAATACAAGAAACAAGATTACTTTACAGGGAATAACGGAACCTAGCTAATCACATTACAGTCCCAAGTATCGGGAAGTAGGATCAAAACCTGCACAATGCATTTTTTCAACCTGCAATTTTTACAATGTTTCATAATCTCTGCATTGTATTTTTGTAATAACCTCATTATCGGCTTTTAATGTTTTTCCCTATAAAAATTATTAAATTAGATTCCTGATCATATATTACTGAATGTAGATTATAATTTATTAAACGTTAATAAGGTGCTAAATATATCTACACAAAATTGGGAACGAAACTATAAATACAAATGGGATAAGTTTAGGATTAGGAAAAGACTTGAGTAAATATTGGTTTGGGAATATGGTTGTAAGTACCGTATATCGAAAAATTCCTGAGTAATAGGTGTTAGATCACAGGATGTTATAAATAGAAGGTCCGACATGCATCATGAGTTCAGTTACTTATAAACAATAGCTGCCTCGCATGTATCTAAAGACCTGCTGTAATTTTCTTTGTTTTTATGATGTTGGCAGTGTTGATCGGGCCGTACTGGCTCCACATGAAGGAAGCCTGGGAGAAGCGCGACCATCCTAACATGCACTTCGTATTTTTTGAGGATGTCAAGACCAATACAATGTTGGAACTTCATAAGCTCAACAAGTTCTTAGACACCAACCTGACGGAGGAGCAGCTGCAGAAGGTTAGTTCGGAGTTTCCGGCAGTAGATAAACCCATCCGAGTATAGGTGCAAGTTAAATTAATTTCGGAAAACTAAGAGGCAATAGATATACTATATTTTTATCTGAACTTAAATTGTATATATAATATACTTAGTTTTATTAATTGTTTGTTATTAGTGGTTTAATGCACTAATTAATTTTAATTCTGCTGCCTTTACTATATTTAATTGAATGTTAATAAATAATGCCCTAGGAGCTAGTAATGGGTCGCGACCTTGGACTTGAAAAACTATTTTAGAAAACAGTCACTAGTTTGGGAATAAAGAGTAATAGCAAAATCAAATAAAAATATAATAAAGTGGCAGCCTAATGTAGACTCGTGTCCTACAATCTCATAAAATGAGAAATGTTCGTACTATGCAAATACATCACATTAGGATAGGTGAAAAATTGGGGGAGGGGTGGACCCATCAGATGTTCTGATCAAAGGCATAATGTCCTTTACCGTCCTGAATGTTCTGGTACTCGTAAGTTAAACGTGATGTTGAATTCTTGTATCGGAACTGTTATCGTACAGCTCTACATTTCCAGGAGGTAGATCCTTAAGAAATATCATAAACGTATAAACTATTTTTGAAATCCAATTGCCGACCATTGTCCAAGGCTGACTCATGCACCCGACCTATTTTGTGGCAGTGGGAAATATTTATTACTGTAAGTTCTAATATGAAATAATAAACCTTTTATGAAAGAAAATGTGTTCAGGTTTAATTAATAAATTAAAACCCAATTTATAAATGCATATAGACAGTTAGCTACTGAGTTGGGTTATAATATAGTAGTAGATACCTTTGCAAGAATGAAACCTAGATATTCTTGTGCTGCTCCCAGATTTTGCTAGGGAGGGGGAGGCTAATAGATCAGCCTTATGTTTCATGTTCTCGCCTGATTCCATAATGTTTCATACAATATAGGGTAGCAGCACATTGATGAGTATATCTAAGCTTGTTAATAACAAAAAAAAGGAACTATTAGTTGCTTTATACATTTTTTTATATGGCGCTTTCTGTTTTAACGTTTAAAATGCGCAATAATATAACACGCTTTAATTGTTTTGAACTTAAATACAGAGTAACAATTATGTATTCTTTAAAACGGTATTTTCTTTATTTTAATTATAAATACACAATAAAAATGAATAATAAATTAGAAATTTTGTACGTGTCCTGGCGTCTTTTACCTCAAGTGAAGGCTCGCTTCCCCTCACTTTCGTACCAGGCTATGCTCCTGACCTCAGTTTGCATGGTGGCATGATGCTCTCACTGTGGCAAAGCTGTGTAGTAGCCCCTTCTCTTCCCTACGGTATAAATGCTGAACCATTTATGTGGCAGTATTCCAATTAGAAATTACTTTGAGGTTAGATGGTGTAATATACCACAATAAGACAATATTAGGCTGATGGAAGGTTCATTAAGCAAGAGTAACATTCCTCGCAGGTGGCGCATTACACCAGCTTCAGCGAGATGAAATCTCGGGAGGAGAAGAACTTTGTGTCTGGATCTACTGTCAACAAGCTGGTGCTGTCTGGCGAAGGCGGCTTTTTCAGGAAAGGTTAGCACATGTATTATTATTCTTAAGATCTTCAGTAACTTTACCATTTTATTAAGTGATGTTCTAGAGTAGATACTGTTTGTTCTCGTGACTGGCCTAAGTCAATACATGAGTGTCCAGTGGTGCGGGAGATATCAGCAAGAACTACAACAATTAATCGATCATCAGCATGCTCACTTTTTTTCTCTCGGTTCCGTTATTTTGCTACTAATGACTTGATGAAGGTTTTTCCTCCGATGACTGCACGAGTGGTGATGTTGAAAGATGCGGCACTCAATGGTTACCGTTACCTGTGGCAGGTGGCTACAGGTGACGGATCTCCCAATCCTGAGCACTCCAGGTGCAAACTCAGTGAGCAGGAACTGCTGCATGATCTCCCACACTACATCACTGAATGCCCAGTTATTAGACCTTTCAGACCAGTTGGCATGAGGTACCTGGAGCTTTGCAATTACTTTATTCACTCTCGTATTTTTGAAGATGTCCTCATAGTGTACCCAAAATTTGCCAGTGCAGGCTACTAAACATATGGCCCTGTATGACTAACCATCCTGCGAGATGGAGACTTTTATTATCACTGCCAGCTTATTCACTCTTGTGCTCATGATATCCTCATAACAAACCAAGTCTGTCAGTGCAGACTACATACCACATGCCTCTATATGACTAACCATCCTGTGTGATGGAGATTTTTTAGCATCACGTAGCTAGCTTTTTGACACACTGTACACACATAGTTTATATAGTCTTCATATAGTCTAGGGTAGCTGCTCCAATGCAGATGTACCTAATGTATTAAAAAAACAAAAGGCACTCGGTGGAGTATCAATGTTCATAATGTGGTATTGGATGTTATCGATGCCTGCTATTTGTGTGCGGATAATCAGAATAAACATGAGTGGAATTGGACTCAGGATGGCAAAGATGAGAAGTTGTGTTAATGGTGGTATCAAAGTTTTCCTATTTTATGAAAAGTGTATGGTTTAGTCAAGAGATTGAGATAGAGTCAAAGTATATTTGGGAGTTAGTCGCAATTCAGATCGGTTAGGGGTAGATTATGGTAGGGTAAGTTGAAGTACATTAAGTAACATAAGTTAATGTGTATGGTATCGTGAATGTTTGTATGAGACGCTGCGTGTACCTCCAACCGTCGCCATGTGGGAACGCAGCATAAGTGATTGTAGTGAGGCGAGATTGAAGGAATGTGTTATTATGCTTGGCACTGGAAATATAATAATTTCAACCCATCCTCCTGTTTAAATAGTACATATTGTGACGATCGTCAATAGTCACGAATTCGTATGTACTTTCTTTTAGATAGTAGTACTGACTAGTAAGGAATTCTTTTAAAATAAATGAAGCTGAAGAACAAACTTAAATATTCCTAATCCTAGTATAGCACACATATGCACTATACTAGGCCTCGTGTATTAAGAAATCGTGTATTAAGCCTAGGGAGGTTAGGCTTGGTTTGTCAAAGCAACAAAAGTAAAATATAGATTTCCGATTTCTCCAACACAGTAGTTCAGATTTCTACTTTTTAATTTCGTTGTACGTCGGTATATATACTATGGACCTCATTGTTACTATAAGTACTACCAAAACAGGAGGATGGGCAGAATTATTTGCAAATGAATGGGGGAAATTAATATTTTCTCACAATAAAGGAATGTAATGAATTCTGAACTAATTTTATAGAGTTCGTGTAACCAAGCCATAAATTAGATTGGTTGATTACACGTGATAACTGTTACAAAGTAGAATATTTATAAAATCTTTTCTCTTAGATTTATAAATATAAAGACCATGACCAAACCGCACACCAGAGAATGAAGAAACAACGTTTAGGTCCATCATGGACCATTATAAAGTTCATTTATTTCATGGTCTTGAGTATTGCAGAATCTTTGAATGTATTTAGCTTTGTCTCATACCCCACGACAGTGTAAATTTTGTTTTTAGACCTTTGCTCTAATTCTTCTTGGAAAATGCGAGGTCGTTCGTATGGTCGTTGATCACAATGAGGTTTTAGCTTTGAACGCAAAATTAGTAGACTTCTAGTAACTAAAACTTTATTCATTTTTTACGTTATTTAATAATTTACGTTGTTATTTTAATAATTTTATATCTGAACTATTGTTAACAATCACAAGGGTTCAAAATAATTATTATTTTCAAAAACTTATTTGTTATAGAGAAATTCGTGTTAATAATTGTCAGTTTGATTACAACATTGATTTAGTAACCAACTCGTAAAGTTGGTTTTAAACTCTTAGAGTAAGTGATTTTATATATCGTTACCTTGTACATAAAAATACTTAAACTTCGTATGCATCAGGTGTGGTTGGAGATGGCCAGAAGCGTCTCAGTCCGGAACAGCAAGCAAAAGTTGACCAGTGGACCAAGAAGCACACACAAGACTTCGGCGCTTCTTTCAAATACTCATCATGAAGGGAATATGTAGCTCACTGGCGGAGTAATATGTGTTAACCGCATTATAGTCTGAGTCACTACCAGAATATTCAGAGTGCAAACTCTGTGACAAACCTTTAATGTATTTACTAGAACACTATATTGTTGAATGTGAAACCGTAAAAGATTTAAAACCTCCTGACCTATTGTACCACCAACTGTGTAACTATTTCATTGAATCTGGTGTACTGGACGACATCCTAACAATTTATCCAAAATTTGCTTGTCCATTTTAAAAATGAAAAACACTTATTTATATTATTTTTAAGCTGCGTCTCTTATAAACCCATCCCTGCCCTTGTGTGGCAGTGCACAATAGAAAGATGATTTTACATATTCATACAATAAAACAATGATTCTAACCATGATATATATGTGCTTCAGCCTACAGTTTAGACCTATTTTCTTGTGTATGACCCTCTGTCATGTGTGACAGTGAATACCAGCATTATCCTCTCTTTAATTAGACTTAATTGAAGTCCTCAGATTAGGCAAAATTGTAATTAAATTTTGTCAATAAAGATGTTAATAATAATAAGTATAAGTTTTGTTTTGGTGCTAGGCTAGACTCGCCACTGAGGCTTATCCTTGTAGTATACCCATTTTATAAAAGAAGCCACCCTGTAGAATGTAAAATTGTTTTAAGTTCTCTTTCAGCAATCATTTAATTATGTTTTATATTTTATGAATTCTTCATGATTAAAGTACAGCTTTAACAGAATTCTTGTAATTTATATCCTTTTGAGAGTTAAAAATGCAACATTATTAACTTCGCACAAACCAGGGGGAATTGTGTAAAACTCTGGTTTGTGTCTCGGAGAGGCTGCAGGATCCAAGTAAGTTCAGTATAACTTCTGGTTTCAATTCTTTTGACCATGTCAAAAGAATTGAAACTCGATCGATTAAGGCAGCGTCCGGGATGCTCTCGGACGTAGATTCGAATCCTCGTCACAGCCCTTGTGGATTTGTTCATTTGATGCATCATATTATTGTGATTTCTGTGTGTAATAAATACATTTGTCTTATATAAGGCAGGGAAGCCCTACTAAGTGACCACTGTAATAGATCGAAGTGGTAGAAATGGTTATAGAAGCACTCCATACCCATCCTGTGAATACTATAAGGTAGGGTGAGGAACATAGGATTATATATCTCAGAGTACACCTTCAGTTTTATAATTTGTATATATTTTTCATATGACAAATTAATTTAGAACTAAAGTAAACCCTCAATGTATACTCATCGAGATTTGGGGTACGGACACATCCCTGTAAATGGTCTTTTTTTTTTTTTTTTGACACGGCGCATTAGATGAGATGTTTCTCCAGTGCGAAGCATTCAGACCAACAACATCGTAGTAACGAGGTTGCATTTTTGGCGATGAGACCGCGTATGATCCGCCCACAAACTGCTGGTGTTTGTGGGCGGACAGGCCGGCTCTAGGGTTGCCTAGAGCAACCCTCACCGCTAAGAAGACCCGCTCATAATACGTAATACATCATTGACACCAAACGCCGCGCACAGAGGTTGTATAAAAAGCCCTAATTATCTTGCGTTTGTTTAAGGACTGGAGATGACGTCACATCGACTAAACATGGGGAGACCTTGAACCCTTGCCCGTGATGAAGCAATGTTGGGACCAGCAGACCGATAGCATCCTCGCCGGGCAGTTCTGTGGTGGTTGCTATGCTCGGTAGTCGCGCTGTTGTAATTGCCTGCCAGGAACGGGGAGGTGCTGAGGTGCAAGTTTAGTGCTGTGGAGAGGGAAGATACCAAGACGTGAGGCACCACAGTAAGTAGTACACGGCTACCTTGATGTTGCTCTTAATAATGAGTAATTGTTTGTGTCACGAGTCAGTGTATATGCCATCATAATTGTGGTTAGCTCCTTGTTAACGTGCATTGTCTTAATGTATTGTGTACTCTGTAATCTTACTGTGAGTGGTAGTGGAAAAAGTTGAGGCAGATAGCGGGTTTGTGATTAGAGCTGTGTAAATTAATAATAATTTAGTATTATTTCTGTATAATCTACATCAAAGTGTATAATAGGAAAATAAATCTCACTGTTTTTGTTATTTAATAGGACAGCAACATCGATAATTATTAATAGATACTGTGGAATGGCATTCATTGTATAAAGATAAAGTATTTAGTGCAGGGCAAACATGTGATAGTGTACTTACCTAGTTGTGCTTGTGGCGGGGGGGGGGGGGGTTTGGGTCGAGCTCTGGCTTTTTGGTCCCGACTCTCAACTGTCAATCATCTGGTGTACAGATTCCTGAGCCTACTGTGCTCTATCATATCTACATTTGAAACTGTGTATGGAGTTAGCCTTCACATCACTGCATAATGCATTCCATCTGTTAACTTTTCTGACACTGAAAAAGTTCTTTCTAACGTCCCTGTGGCTCATTTGGGTGCTCAGTCTCCACTGTGTCCCCTTGTTCGCGTACCACCCGTGTTAAACAGTTTATCTTTATCTACCCTGTCAATTCCTCTGAGAATTTTGTAGGGAGTGATCATGTCTCCCCTTACTCTTCTGTCTTCTAGTGTCATGAGGTGCATTTCCCGCAGCCTTTCTTCGTAACTCATGCCTCTTAGTTCTGGGATGAGTTACGAAGAAAGGCTGCGGGAATGCACCTCACGACACTGGAAGACAGAAGAGTAATGGGAGACATGATCACTATCTACAAAATTCTCAGAGGAATTGACAGGGTAGATAAAGATAAACTGTTTAACATGGGTGGTACGCGAACAAGGGGACACAGTGGAAACTGAGCACCCAAATGAGCCACAGGGACGTTAGAAAGAACTTTTTCA
Organism: Procambarus clarkii; assembly: GCF_040958095.1. Classification (NCBI taxonomy): domain Eukaryota; kingdom Metazoa; phylum Arthropoda; class Malacostraca; order Decapoda; family Cambaridae; genus Procambarus; species Procambarus clarkii. The sequence continues at coordinate 34,886,702 of NC_091150.1, read as the reverse complement.
ATGTCAGAGTAGTTAACAGCAAGTAACAGTAGTTAACAAGTAACTGTTAAATACAGTTACTTGCTTCTTCCCGAAACACTATGTGTGTTAGTGGCTTTGCAAGAATGTATAAATATCAATGTTATGTATTTACATAACAGTGTGAAAGTTTAGCGGAGCCCGTTATGTGACTAACTCTTCACGCTAACGCCCGTAGGATGGGTATGGGGTGTATAATAAAGGAACTAAACTTAACAGTTTTCTCACTAAGCTTTCTTGTGAGATTTTTGTTTTAACAAATATAGGTATTAATAGATCAGGTTGATTATTCTTATTCTATGATTATTATTTTATGACTTTATGATTAACATAGATCAGGTATTCTAAAGAATATGACATTGATCAGGTATTCTAACGGATACCAGATCAACCAGGCTGGGAACAGCCGCGTCCAACATCCTGGTTGAATAGACGACCAACCGGAAGGCCTGGTCGGAGACCGGGCCGTGAGTCCGTTGATCCCCGGAAGCTACACAAGTTAGGTAGGTTCATACATTTCTACAGCTACCCTTGATGATGTGAAGGGTTACATAGTTTGCATGACTTACATATTCTAGGTTAAGGATGACCCAGCTAGCGAGTGGTCACACTGTGGAGGTGTTGGAGGGGGAGGAGCTGGAGCACCAGGAGCGTGACTTCCAAGGTTATACCAATGGCCTTATCCGCCTCAACCCCGGCAGGTGGCTATACCCGGCTGACTACACCAAATTTGCCGACAGCCTCTTCAAGTTCAAGGTGGGAAATTAAATTAGTCTTAATGGGGGGACTGAAAAATGTGACCAATATATATCTATAGACTACTTCAATTATTTTTTCTTCTGTGCATTAAGCGGGTATTTCAACACATTTAGCTTGTATTTTATACAAGAATATGATAATTTACAGTTCTATAACTGTAAACACAGGTACGGTTCATTATCAAAGATCTGAACTAGGTACATAGTTTAACCTAGCTCTAGAAATATTGTAAAAGTCAATTATCAATTGTTCTGATACTCTCAACAAAGTAGTTGTATAATACAAGTATAATGTATGGGCAATATGCAAAGAAAATATTATATGCAACAAAATAAACCAAATTGATAATTTAAGATTAATGGATATGGCAATTAAATTCATGATGAGTTATACTAAAGAATTATATATTCAAGATATAGATATTCAGATTTACATGAATATGTAGCAATAAGAAATTCAGTCACTGAAGAAGGTAAATCAACTCACTAATTGGTGAGGCGTTGCCTCCTTGCTGCCTAACGACTCTCAATTTATATATGGATGTATTAAGGTCATAAAGCATACTAGTGGCCAATCTACTCTCTAAAAAAATGAATAACTTATTCTGAAACTGAGAACCGGAGCCTAATCTGGCAAGTTGTCAGCTGATATTTCTCTTGTTGAAACGAGGCTCTATATTTTGATTGGGATATGGCAGCCTTTATGTTGGTCATGTCCCTGTTAGCGTTTGCTGTGGGATGGCTTCTTGAAGCAGTTGATAGGATGAGGTCACAATGGAGGAAACTTGTCGAAACTCCTAGCACTCGAGCTCGACTTCACTCCTTTTAATAAGAGTTCTAATGATTAAATTACAGATTAGATTATAGATCAGGGACTTCCAGAGTATCTAGGAAATTATCACTGGTAATTAGATAAGTAGTTTGTGCGTTAATGTCCGTTGAAAATGTTATCAACACCACACACGTGCACACAAAAATGTCAACAAACTTCCCTCCGGTACTGGGCGCTTCTTCCCCAGGCGGACGGCTCCCTTCCTCACAGTCAGGTTGCCGACAATGATTATGATAAAGTTATGATATGATAAAGTTATATCACAAGACAAACACATAGTGAATTTAATGATTATTGACAGTACGTGATAGTACAATTTGGCCGTTATTAAGGATTTTGTAAATACGCCACTGGAAGCTATTATTTTGATCCAACAATATGTTTCTTATTATTTGCTCCTTCTGGAAGCTTCTAGATTCTTCATTTTACATGGACATAGTCACACGCATTGATCCCAATGGTATACTTGACCAAATGGTCATGAAGGCTCCTGATGTACATACAGATGATCCTTAAATCATCAGTAATATGATTCTGAGGTAAACTATCAATATGATACGGAAATATTACATTCCCTAGATAATAATATGGATATGGTGAGTGAAATTTTCCACATAAGCTATATCTGTATGCATGTTCTGTGTATATCTATATGGAATGTAGGCTACATATGTGTGCATGAGGGAGGAAAGGACTGCTTCTGTGCCCTTGAGACGGGATTGAGATTACCGATTCCTTGAGATTGATTGATTTAGATAAAGCTACGGAAGAGGTGACACAGGCATGAATAGCCCATGATTTCCTTGAGGTTGGTAGGCACTTTATATTCCTGCGAGGGAGGTAGAAGGGCACTTTTTCTGTTGTCCTTGAGGAGGAAGTTTTCATTGTGCTGTTAATCGCGGTGTTTAGCATAATACTCATAAGATAGATGAAAACAAATATGAGAGGATATTTACCTCGATCGTTTGACCATTTTGACGACGGTAGAGCGACGGTCTCGCTTCTTACAGGTAGTCTTTTTTATTAAGTACAATAAATACAATAAAAACAATCTGACGTCACATGTAAAGGGCAAAAAGCCAATACAGACATTAATACATGACCGGAACACACAGAAACCGGGTAGAACATAATGAAATGACATAATGAAATTCAAAGCACGGCCCTTACGTCTGGCAAGGAAGACGGGAACAAATGCATACCCAGGTTTTAAGAAGCCAAAATGTAAATGTTATTGTTAATTAAACATCCTTCTCACATGATCCAATCTTATGAATTAATGTCTACAATTATTTATTACTCAAATTGACCTCTGGTTTCCAAATAAAAACCCAGGGTCGTAACAGGAACAAAATTACAGTAGCTGTCCTGCATCAAAAGAATTTAATGCCTTTAACCGCTGGTCCCTTTAATTTTTGTTCTTCATTTGACATCCTAAATTACATCAAAGAATGTTTTCATTTAAGTGACACAGACGTTAAAGACATTTTAACGGATTTTGTGCGTTTTTTATAATTATTTATATTCACTCAATTGCCTTTTTTCTTTAAAGTTTCGTGAAAGTGATGTGGTGGTGATGACGTGGCCAAAGTGTGGAACAACATGGATGCAGGAGATCGTCTGGACCATGAGGAACAATCCTAACTTGGATCATCCCTTAGCCAGCCTGTCGGTCATGGCTCGCTCTCCCTTCCTTGAGTAAGTAGCTGTTCTAGCCGAGGCTGGGCATAGCCTTGGGTCATCTTCACTACTCGTGACGTCCAGCATTGAAATGTTTTCTCTATACATTATTTCCATCATTGCAGCATTCTCACTTTGCGGACCCTCGGTTTATAACCGGCCATATACTGCAGGTATGTTGACAACATTTTTACACAGGTACCTGATGTTAGACATCTGCAGGAGCTGAAGGAGGCATTTGAGCGGAATTCTGTGTTGCATTTCACTTACGAGATGGAGAAGGATGGGAAGCTGCCCTTTCTAGATGTAACAGTCATGGAAAGGAGCGGAGGTTTCCACACTGCAGTCTACACTAAGGAAACAAACATAGGAATGTGCCTCAATGCCAACAGTGACTGCCCAGACAGGTACAAGAGGAGTGTTGTTAACGCTTATGTCGACCGTGCTCTCAACCACAGCTCAGGATGGAAACAAGTCGATGAAAAACTCTGTAGGGTAAGGCAGGTCCTAGTCAACAACGGCTTCTCCAATGGTTTCGTTGAAGACATCATAAGAAGGAAGGTGAAACGCCATGCAACCTCTGAAGAGACAACTAACACAACAACTGTACCCCCTATTACACTATTTTACAGGAACTTCTTTTCCACAGTTCCTAAAATGGAGGAAAGGGTCCTGAAAGATATTGTTAATAGGAACGTTATCCCTACAGACAAAAATCAGAAGATACAATTGACGATTTACTATAAAACCAAAAAACGGCCAACCTACTCATGAGAAACTCTCCAGACACAAAGCAGGATGCTTTAAAAGAGACCAATGTCGTCTATGCCTTCAAATGCCCACTTGGGGACTGTAAGCCTCAAAGAACTCAGTATAAAGGCAAGACAACAACATCTCTTTCCAGGCGATTAACGATGCATAAGCAACAGGGCTCCATTAAGGAATATATAATCTCTTCTCACAACCAGACCATCACCAGAGAAGTCTTAACAAAAAACACAGAAATCATCGATAGATACAGCGATAGCAGGCGGCTTGATATCTGCGAGGCACTACACATCAAGAAGTCAACACCAGCAATCAACAGCCAATTAATGCACAACTATATTCTACCCAATTCAAGACTCCGCACCAATATAGAAGCATCAAGAAATATGGGCCAATAGGCCCTCTGCAGTTACTTCCATTCTTCCCTTTAACTTGCCCAATATTATACCCATTGTTTCGTGTTCTGTCTTGTGATGAAAGTTTGTTTTCACCCCATCCAAAACTGTTGTAACATATCCCCTCACCCAAATGCAGGTATATAAAATGAAAGCCGTTTAAATTATAGCATTGTAGAACTCTGTTTAGTGTTTGCAAGTTATAGTTGTGTGTGTAAACTAAAGTCTTTGAAAATGTAATAAGTTATTACGAAACGCGCTCAAGTGTCGTGTCAGACTAGAAATAAAAATGAATTTTGGAGAATTGATTTTTCAATTACCATCGGCAGTGAAAAGAAACATAAGAAATATTGAGAAAATTCGTGTTAGAACTATTAATCTTACTTTTTCGGTCATATATATATATATATATATATATATATATATATATATATATATATATATATATATATATATATATATATATATATGCGAACAAGCCTGAATGGTCCCCAGGACAATATGCAACTGAAAACTCACACCCCAGAAGTGACTCGAACCCATACTCCCAGAAGCAACGCAACTGGTATGTACAAGACGCCTTAATCCACTTGACCATCACGACCGGACATAATGAGGTGATAGCCGAGGCTATTTGAACCACCCCACCGCCGGCACTCGGATAGTAATCTTGGGCATAGCATTTTACCAAATCACCTCATTCTTTGGGGCACACGTGAGGAACACAAATGCGAACAAGCCTGAATGGTCCCCAGGACAATATGCAACTGAAAACTCACACCCCAGAAGTGACTCGAACCCATACTCCCAGAAGCAACGCAACTGGTATGTACAAGACGCCTTAATCCACTTGACCATCACGACCGGACATAATGAGGTGATAGCCGAGGCTATTTGAACCACCCCACCGCCGGCACTCGGATAGTAATCTTGGGCATAGCATTTTACCAAATCACCTCATTCTTTGGGGCACACGTGAGGAACACAAATGCGAACAAGCCTGAATGGTCCCCAGGATAGCCTCGGCTATCACCTCATTATGTCCGGTCGTGATGGTCAAGTGGATTAAGGCGTCTTGTACATACCAGTTGCGTTGCTTCTGGGAGTATGGGTTCGAGTCACTTCTGGGGTGTGAGTTTTCAGTTGCATATTGTCCTGGGGACCATTCAGGCTTGTTCGCATTTGTGTTCCTCACGTGTGCCCCAAAGAATGAGGTGATTTGGTAAAATGCTATGCCCAAGATTACTATCCGAGTGCCGGCGGTGGGGTGGTTCAAATAGCCTCGGCTATCACCTCATTATGTCCGGTCGTGATGGTCAAGTGGATTAAGGCGTCTTGTACATACCAGTTGCGTTGCTTCTGGGAGTATGGGTTCGAGTCACTTCTGGGGTGAGTTTTCAGTTATATATACATATATATATATATATATATATATATATATATATATATATATATATATATATATATATATATATATATATATATATGTGTGTACAGGCGTTGAGTCACAATAACGTGGCTTAAGTATGTTGACCAGACCACACACTAGAAGGTGAAGGGACGACGACGTTTCGGTCCGTCCTGGACCATTCTCAAGTCGATTGTGATGAGGAAGTACTGTAGATGCACGCAATAAATAGGAAATGGTCATGTTGACTTGCATGATTCTCTCTAGTATGGTTGGACGCTTCAGTTCTTCCCTCATGTTGATGATTCTTGTGCATCTTGGGGCACCAAGAATTATCCTCATGGCTTCATTCTGTACTACTTCAAGTTTGTCCAACACAGAGGCGGGGAAGTAATTAGGTGCAAAGCATGATAATCAACTTGAAATCTAATAAACATCATATAGAATAGTCTAGCATATTTAATATTGATACCAATATTCTTACCAGTAAGTGTTTTCAATGGTTTTAGTATTTCTTTTAACCTACGGTGTAGATCGTTTACAATGTCACTGTTGATACCAACTCCAAGGTATTTGTGCTGCCTACACGTTTCAATTTTCTGGTTGTTGCCCTTGAAAGTTATAGGGACATGAGTTTTCTCCTGGGGATGGACAGCTCTGGATTTTGTTATAGAGATAATAAGACCACATTCAATGCTTTTAGCAACAAGTGAATCAAATGATTCACTTGTTCGGGTATTGGCAACAATGAATATGCAATCGGCATAACAGATGACGGCTTCGTCAAGTAGTGTGGACATATCAATTGTTAATTTGTTCATCAGAACATTGAACAGTGCAGAGCTTAGCACTCCACCCTGGGGTGTACCCAACTTAAAGGGTGCACAATGTTTACTTTTGACCCCCTAGAAAAGGACTGAGGCGGTTCTGTTACTCAGGTAACCCCTGAGCCATGTCAATAGTCTTTCCTTAACTCCAAAATAAGCTAGTTGTTCTGTGATTATTTCTCTGTTTGCTGTATCAAAAGCAGTTTGGAAATCAATAAGTGCCGCCTGAGAGCTTGGTCCCTCTCTAATAAATATTCAGCAGGTTTGTGTGCTTCTTCCAGGAAGGAAACCATCTCTTGACGTAAGTCATGCAAGATCTCTGATTTTTCAATAATGAAGGCATCTGCCAATTTTTCTAACCATGTGAGTAATTCACGAAGATAGTTTTGCAAGTATCATATCGTTTCCCACTTCATCAAATTTGAGGATACGAGTTGTAACTTTTATCTGTATCGTTGATGTGTTACAAAGGGGGTTGTCCCTAAGTAAAACATGTGTATCTAACCCCAAACCGCCTTTCTTAGTACTGGATTATTAGTTACCTTATTTCAAACCAAATTTTCTTTTTACCTATAATTTTATTAAATTTGCTTCCAGTTACGATATGTTGGCGTTCTCAAAGAACGTTCCACCGAAAGATGATAGCCATCCTGTAATAAAAGCATTTAAAGTAAAGTGTCCTGGTAAGGACCCCAAGGATGGAATAATGTTGCAACTGTCGGAGGCGTTACCTGATCCACGGACCATCAAGACCCACCTGCCCTTCTCTCTCCTCACTCCGGATCTTCTGGATACTGCTAAGGTCAGGCCAGGGACGCTGCACCAGGATTCAGCAAATACTTTATTTCCTTTAAAAAGACCTGTACATTTTGTCTCTATCCTGGTGGCTTAGTTTATATTTATTAAACGGTTTATGAGCTCCGAAGCGTTAAGAGGTTGTCCATAGTAAGCTTGATTTCAGTGTTGTGTCCTGACCTGAGGGGGTTGGGGCTCATGGAACTTCAACAATCAAACAGAACTATGGTTGCTGTACCAGACGGTTACTTGCGTACAGGTGGACAACGTCCCTCTAATCACACTCTATTGGAACAGACAACCGACCTCAGCAGCCACACTCCCGCTACCGCCGGTCGACCAATAATGAACTCTGGAGTGCTTGAAGTTCTCTCAGGAGATCACCCTGTACGCCTCTTGATCTTCGAGAGGAGTTCAGCTTCACATATCTAGGGCTGCGGCTCCAACACTGGCCTCGTTGTCCTGTGCACACACCCTACCTGAGCCGCCATGACTCCCCACTCTCTCCTTGTTTGGAATGATCTCCTCAATCCCCCTTTTGTAAATTAGTATTTTTGTAAATTAGTCACCCTGTCCGCAGCTGTGATTCTCCTTCTCTCTCTCTCTCTTCTGCTTTCTGGGAAGCCTCACCAGGACAAGAGCAAAAGCCGGTTAACAATATACATTTAATAAACGAAAGAACATATACAGTACACGAAACAAGAACAATAAAACATTACCATATAACACTCTAAGCTACTACAACCTGGTAGCAATCCAATACCATATCCTGGCTTCACCAACCATCTGTATCAAATGGCTGCTTCACTCTTGGCTTACCACTTACTACTCCCTCACCAAGTGGGGACTGCAATATTCGTCACAACTCTATTGTACACTCAGCTCTAGAAATATATAAATTTCAGCATGTATCTGAAACACCACTCGTTACAACAATATTGTACAGTCAGTCCTGAAAGTATATGAAGCTCAGCCTGTGGCTGAGACTCCAGAAACATCAACATATATATATATATATATTCCCCAATACAAAAAGAAATCAATCTCTCGCCTTCCACTGCGTCTTATACGCCAATAAACATTCAAGCACTCCCCTTATACATCATGTGTGATCACCATGAACCTCTGTTCTGCTCCTAGAGGCTCACTACCGCGTACATCTCTAGGTTCTCCCCGAATTGTCAACAAGGCTCTTCTGCAGTCCTCCCAAACTGCTACACAATGAAGTTCTCATCAAACATCAGCGATGCTTCACCATTGATCCCACAGAAACGTATGAAACCCTTCTTCACTGCTTTTCTACACGGCTTGAGGTCCACTCCTCACTATGGGGTTCTGCTCTCCCACAGGGTTCAGCATTCACTTCTATAGCCTCAAAGTTTCCTCCATTAACTTCTTCCCTGGCCTCGAAGTTCTTCCATCAACTCTTCCTCCAAAACAAACCTGTAATTTCAAAACTCTAACATGTTGCGAAGGTACTCCCCCGTCCAGTCGAGTCCATGCTCCACCTTGCTGGGAGCCGCTGCCGTCATGAGCTCTCCGCCCTCAGTCATCCACTGACACTCGGCGAGGGCGGACGCATCGCCGCCTCTTCCAGCTGGCTCCCTGACCACTACACTCTTATTTCAGCTTACTGCCTTAATAAAACATATCTAATATATTCATAAACACTTCTCACGATCAATCACAGGCAGCCACTGCAACAAGTTATTAAATAGGCTTACCACAGAATTTATCTGTCGAGGGCGCTCAGGTCTCGATCCTCATAACGGCGCCCACGGGTTGCCCACAAAATCGCTATAGGACTGCCTCACAAGGCTCCTTCCAGTCCTGACTTGATGGCTTTAGGTCGTCTCTCAGGCTTCATACATAAACGCTTGACTGGTTCTCTTCTTGAGAACTCTTGAGAACTGGTTCTCTTCTTGAGAACTTCTCTATTACGCTGTCTCTCTTCTTGACGGAGCACTCAACTAGGAGTTCCTCCTTTACTGCCAGGAGCACAAACACAGTACAACCTCCTCTCACGACCTCTGCTGCTCAAGTGTGGTCATGACATCCACAGTGAGCCTCATACCTTGTCAGCAAAATCTCGTCATGTCACTTATTTGCCTGTTCATCCTCTGCCAATGCTTTTAAACTATTCATTAACATTTGCCAAGTATTTAATATATATGCACACATCTTTATTTCCTTTGACCTCTCAGTTGGGTCTAGTTTGTCGACAACCTGTTCTCGCACTTGCTTATAGTCAGTATTGGCTTATTTAGTAAGTGCATATGTGACATACTAACTGATTGTGAATATTTTAGTTTGCCTTGAAAAGCTTCTATGAAGCTTTTTTAGTTTACCTTAAAAAGCTTCTATGAAGCTTTTCAAGGTAAACTAAAATATTCACAATCAATTAGTATGTCACATATGCACTTATTAAATAAGCCAATATTGACTATAAGCATGTGCGAGAACGGGTTGTTGTCGAATAACTCTCATAAGGGTAGACTCGTTCTTCAGGCTACCTGGGGCCAAAACAGTTGCCACCGGAGGCGGCTGGTTTATTGTGCACTCCCTATTCATCCTGTACAGCCCGTTCTCCTAAGGTTTCCCAAACGTCAAGATAATGATCAATTTAAATAGTTATGTCCTAACCTACCAGAGGACCTAAAACAGTAAACGGTACGTCACTTTCACATGTTGCTTCCATTTTCTAGTAGGACAATTTTTTCCTTGTATAACGCATACGAGCTAAAAGCGACGTTCTTTGTAGAACAGCTTGCATCCTGTGTGCAGTCTTGCAAAAATAAAATAAAATAAATATACAGAGGGCAAAAAAGCTCTTAATTAGACTTCAGCAATGAAATTGATATTAACAATTACATCTAAACTGCACACCTTCTAACTATAATGACAGCTGGTACAAATTTGTTTGCATTTGCAACATCTATGGATTTACTTTTTTTTATATAAATTGGAGGAAAGAATTTTGTTAATAATGACCACAACATTGCACAACAAATTCGCATAGTTTCATAACTCACAAGTGAATAAGTAAATGATTGATGAATCAGAGTTTTCGTGTCCACGCGTGTTCTGTAGTTCTTACTGGTTGTAGACGCGACTAATTGTACTCGCCAAGTTTAGGAGTTAAATTAGTTTGTGGGAAACCATGACAAACTGTTCTTTTTTAAATGCATTGGAAATTGTGATTATATAAAGTAATCTTAATAATTGAAACTGCGATTACAAAAGAAAGAGTTGCTGCCCATCTGAATGGTAATATATTGTTTTTCAGTCTGTAACGAACAGAAACGTGACTCGTATCGTTAATCCTTGTTGGTGTTGACGTAGGCGATGCCTTCGGTGGGTGTTGGTAATGGCGTGCGTAGTATTGACAGTTCAGTCACAAACTGTTGTATACTACCTACTGTTCCTTGTGCGGGGTTAGACTATTGTACTACATGCAGTGTAGTGGGGTTATTACATACTCGCCCCACGTCTTGCGAGTGATTTGGTCTAGGTTAGACTTCTGGCTATAGAGGATTGTCAAGAGCCCCAATCCTTAACTAGTCGCCTCTGTTCACCCAGCAGTAACTGGGTACCTGGTTATAAATAGATTGGCGGGTCGTGTTCCAGGGAAATATATTGACTAAGGTTTACCTTGAGCTATGGGAAGGGAAAGCACTCTTTCTGATAACAGGAGTCGGATGTCGTCAGTTCCTGTACCCACCCGAGTTACAAAAATATATTGGTACCCAGCATGTGTACATGGTAGTCTGTCGTGCACGTGTAGGTGGTGTACGTGGCGAGGTCTCCCAAGGACGTGGTCGTATCCTGCCATCACCACTGTCGTCTCTTCCGCCTTCAAGACTTCACCGGCTCCCTCGACCAATTCGTCCAGTATTTCCTGGACGACAACTGTGAGTATCTTTGGGTTTCCTGCATCAGAAATGTAGAAGTATAGAATTGTATATCGACTCTCATTTGTTTTTCTTTAAATATTGTTTAGCACTGATAATTGTCAGTCGCCTTCAGGAGTCTGAAACTGATGTCTTTGTTTTAGTTATTCAAGTTCAGATTTATTAAATTCTTCTAGTTTATCCTACATAAGGCACACATTGCCCCATAACTGACACAACACATCATCAATACAAGAAACACGGATAATTTAAAGGGAATAACGGAACCTAACTAATCACATTACAGTTCCAAGTAGCGGAAAGTAGGATCAAAACTTGCACAATGCATTTTTACAATGTTTCATAATCTCTGCATTGTATGTTTGTAATAACCTCATTATCGGCTTTTAATGTTTTTCTCTATAAAAATTATTAAATTAGATTCCTGATTATATATTACTGAATGTAGATTATAATTTATTAAACGTTAATAAGATGCTAAATATATCTACTCAAAACTGGGCACGAAACTGTAGATACAAATGGAATAAGTTTAGGATTCCGAAAAGACATGAGTAAATATTGGTTTGGGAATATGGTTTTAAGTACCTGTTACCACCCTTGAGACTAAATAAGGTTCTTCTCCCCGCAGTGTAAAGAAATGATAATAAATCGGCCTTGCCAACAGATGTCTAGGGGTATAGATACATCACTGCATAAAATGGAGAACAATAAATTTATGCTAAGGGGGAGAAACATAACAACAATTAAATGTATCAATAATAGCCAGAAATATTCTTCAGCATGCAAAATCATAGAATAACCTCCTTATTGAGACATTAGCACTAACACCAGCACATGGATTAATCAATAGTTATACACAAATCATCTAACCAGATAATTAACATTTATATGGGCTAAAATAACAGTGACCAATGACTTAACTTAAAACACGACTCCTCTCGACAATATCTGCCACGCTTCTCCCCACGCTTTGGTCCGCAGGCCAAGCGTCTACCAAAATATCAATTAAATATCCACATAAACATTGTGGAAATTCTACTAACAAAATGTAGTACTAATATTCAAAACATTATTAATCTTAAGGGTAATAAAAACTGGTACAACACTCAATACAATAATACGGCAACCAAATATGGGAAAATTAATCAAGGTTAAACTATAAACACTCACTTGACAACAATGTTCCCACACTGGCCATATCCAAATATGGTCAACCGTCCACACAGAGAAATCTAACACAAAAGCCTCATACAGTATAATGCAACTCAGGCACACTACCGCATGCTATAATATATGTCATACAAAAATCTCATATCATACAACTGGATGCTATATTAATTAGAGAACAAGAAATTAAAGAAATAAAAGAATCAAGAGCAATGGCAGAATCCTAGTAAGATTCGTAACAGTACCGTACATGGAAAAATTTCTGAGTAATAGGTGTTAGATCACAGGATGTTTTAAATGGAAGGTTATACATGAATCATGAGTTCAGTTACGTATAAACAATAGCTGCCTCATGTGTGAAAAGACCTACTGTAATTTTCTTTGTTTTTATGACGTTGGCAGTGGTGTTCGGGCCGTACTGGCTCCACATGAAGGAAGCCTGGGAGAAGCGCGACCATCCTAACATGCACTTCGTATTTTTTGAGGATATCAAGAACAATACAATGCTGGAACTTCATAAGCTCAACAAGTTCTTAGACACCAACCTGACGGAGGAGCAGCTGCAGAAGGTTAGTTCAGAGTTTCTGATAGCAGATAATCCCATCGGAGAAAAGGTGCAAGTTAAATTAATTTCGGAAAACTAAGAGGCAATAGATATACTATATTTTTGTCTGAAATTAAATTATATATATATAATGTACTTAGTTTTATTACTTATTGTTGTTATTAGTAGATTTATGCACTAATTAATTTTAATTCTGCTGCCTTAATTCTACTTGTGTGTTAAAAAATAGTGCCGTAGGAGCTAGTAATGGGTCGCGACCTTCGACTTGAAAAACTACTTTAGAAAACAGTCACCTGTTTGGGAATAAAGTGTAATAGCAAACTCAAATAAAAAAATAATAAAGTGGCAGGCTAATGTAGACTCTCGTGTCCTGCAATCTCATAAAATGAGAAATGTTCGTACTATACAAATACAACAAATTGGGGGAGGGGTGGACCCATCAGACGTTCTGATCAAAGGCATTAATGTCCTTTTCCGTCCTGAAAGTTCTGGCACTCGTAAATTAAACTGTGATACTGAACTCATGTATCGGAACGGTTAACGTACAGCTCTACATCTCTAGGAGGTAGATCCTTAAGAAATATCATAAACGTATAAACTATTTTTGAAGTCCAATGGCCGACCATAGTCCAAGGCTGACTCATGCACCCGACCCATTTTGTGGCAGTGGGAAATATTTATTACTGTAAGTTCTAGTTATGAAATAAAAAACCTTTTATGAGAGAAAATCTGTTCAGGTTTAATTAATAAATTAAAACGCAACTTATAAGTGTATATAGACAGTTAGCTACTGAGTTGAATTATAATAAAGTAGTAGATACCTTTGCAAGAATGAAGCCTAGATATTCTTGTGCTCGACCCAGATTTTGCTTGTGGAGGCTAATAGATCAGCCGTATATTTCATGTTCTCGCCTGATTCCATACTCTTTCATACAGAACAGGGTAGCAGCACATTGATGTGTATACTTAAACTTGTTAATAACAAAAAACAGACGAAAAAGACTAGTAGTTGCTTTATGCATTTTTTATTTGGTTCTTTCTGTTTTAACGTTTAAAATGCACAATAATTTAACACGTTTTAATTGTTTTGAGCTTAAATACAAAGTAGCAATTATGTATTTTTTAAAACTGAATTTTCTTTGTTTTGACTTTAAATACACAATAAAAATGAATAATAAATTAGAAATTAGTACGTGTCCTGGCGTCTTTTACCTCAAGTGAAAGCTCGCTTTCCCTAACTTTGGAACCAGGCTACGCCCCTGGCTTCAGTTTGTGTGGTGGCATGATGCTCTCACTGCGGCAAAACTGTGTACATCTTCTCTTCCCTACGATATTATGCTGAATCATTTGTGTGGCAGTGTTCCAATTAGAAATTACTTGAGGATCGATGGTGTAATATACCAAAATAAGACAATATTAGGCTGGTGGAACGTTATTTTAATAAGAGTTAACATTCCTCGCAGGTGGCGCATTACACCAGCTTCAGCGAGATGAAATCTCGAGAGGAGAAGAAATTAGAGTTATCTTCTCCCAACAAGCAGGTGCTGTCTAGCGACGGCGGCTTTTTCAGGAAGGGTTAGTACATGCATTTATTATTCATTAAGCTCCTCAGTAACTTTACAATTTTATTAATTAAGTGATGTTCTTGAGTAGATATTGTTTGTTCTCGTGACTGGCCTAAGTCAATACATGGGTGTCCAGTGGTGCGGGAGATATCGGCAAGAACTACAACACTGAATTGATCATCAGCGCACTCACTTTTCTTCTCTAGGTGCCATGTTATTTTGCTAGTGATGATTTGTACCTTAAGGTGCAAATCTCTCTTACTGGTAGTATCTGAGATCATTAGTCCACGTGTCATGCGGATAAACAGATAAGTGACTGTCTCCTCTTCATCGCGATAAGTGCAGTTTGCATGCAGGTTTTTCCTCCCAATGACTGCACGAGTGGTGGTGTTGAAAGATGCGGCACTCACAGTGGCACATCAATGTTCATAATTTGGCAGAGGTTAGAAGTTATCGACGTCTTCTATTTGTGTGAGGATAATGAAGAAAATAACATATGAGTGGAATTGGACTCAGGATGGCAAAGATGAGGAGTTGTGTTAATGGTCGTATCATTGATACTGTTTTATGAAAAGTTTATGTTTTATTCAAGAGACTGAGATTGTGAGTCGAAGTATGTTTGGGAGTTAGTCGCAAATCAGATGGATTAGGGGTGGATTATGGTAGGGTAAATTAGAGTACATTAAATAACATGGGGTTAATGTGTATATGGTATCGTGAATGTTTGTATAAGCTGCGCGCATCTTCTACCGTCGTCATGTGGGCACGCCGCATAAGTGATTGTAGTGAGGTGAGATTGAAGGAACGTGTTATTATGTCTGGCATCGGAAAATATAATTATTTCAACCCATCTTTCTGTATAAATGGTACCTATTGTGACGGTCATCAGTAGTCACTAATTCGTACGTACTTACCTTTTAGATAATAGTATACTGACTAGTATGAAATTATTTTAAAATAAATGAAGCTAAAAAACAAACTTAAATATCCCTAAGCCTAGTATAGCACACACATGTACTATACTAGGCCTCAGATATCGTGTATTAGGCCTAGGAAGGTTAGGTTAGATTTGTCAAAGCAACAAAAGTAAACAAATAGTTTTCCGGTTTGTCCAACTCAATAGTTCAGATTTCTACTTTCTAATTTCGTTGTACGTCGGAATATATACTATGGTCTTCATCGTTACTATAAGTACTACCAAAACAGGAGGATGGGCAGAATTATTTGCAAATGCGTGGGGGAAATTAATATTTTCTCACAATAAAGGAATGTAATGAATTCTGAACTAATTTTATAGAGTTTATGTAACAAGCCATAAATTAGATTGGTTGATTACACGTGATAACTGTCACAAGGTAAAATATGTATAAAATCTTTTCTCTTAGATTTATAAATATAATGACAATGACCAAACCACACACCAGAGAATGAAGAAACAACGTTTCGGTCCGTCATGTACCATTATAAAGTTCATTTATTTCATGGTCTTGAGTATTGCAGAATTTTGTATGTATTTAGCTTTGTCTAATACCCCATGACAGTGTTAATGTTGTGGTTAGACCTTTGCTCTAAATCTTCTTGGAAAATGCGAGGTCGTTCGAATGGTCGTTGATCACAATGAGGTTTTAGCTTTGAACGCTAAATTAGTACACTTCTAGTAACTAAAACTTTACTCATTATTTTACGTTATTTAATAATTTACGTTGTTATTTTAATTTTTTTATATCTGAATTATTTTTAGCAATCACAAGGGTTAAAAATGATTAACATTTTCAAAAACCTATTTGTTATGGAGAAACTCGTGTTAATAAGTGTCAAGTTGATTACAACATTGATTTAGTAACCAACTCGTAAAGTTAGTTTTAAACTCTTAAAGTAAGTGTTTTTATATATCGTTACCTTGTATTTAAAAATACCGAAACTTCGTATGCATCAGGTGTGATTGGAGATGGCCAGAAACGTCTCAGTCCGGAACAGCAAGCTAAAGTTGACCAGTGGACCAAGAAGCACATCCAAGACTTCGGCGCTTCCTTCAAATACTCCTCATGAAGGGAATATGTAACTCACTGGAGGAGTCAAATGTGTTAACCGCAGTATAGTCTGTCACTACCAGAATATTCAAAGTGTAAACCCTGTGACAAACCTTTAATGTATTTACTAGAACACTATATTGTTGAATGTGAAACTGTAAAAGATTTTAGACCTCCTGGCCTATTGTACCACCAACTGTGTAACTATTTCATTGAATCTGGCGTACTGGACGACATCCTAACAATTTATCCAAAATTTGCTTGTCCATTTTAATAATGAAAAACATTTATATTATTTTTAAGCTGCCTCTCTTATAAATCCATCCCTGTCCTTGTGTGGCAGTGCACAATGGAAAGTTGATTTTACATATTAATACATTAAAACAATGATTCTAACCATGATATATATGTGCTTCAGCCTACAGTTTAGACCTATTTTCTAGCGTATGACCCTCTGTCATGTGTGACAGTGAATACCAGCATTATCCTCACTTTAATAAGACTTAATTGAAATCCTCAGATTAGGCAAAATTGTAATTAAATTTTGTCAGTAAAGATGCTAATAATAATAAGTATACGTTTTGTTTTGGTGCTAGGCTAGACTCGCCACTGAGGCTTATCCTTGCAGTATACCCATTTTATAAAAGAAGCCACCCTGTAGAATGTAAAAAAAATTTAAGTTCTCTTTCAGCAATCATTTAATTATGTTTTATATTTTATGAATTCTTCATGATTAAAGTAAAGCTTTAACAGAATTCTTGTAATTTTTGAGAGTTAAAAATGCAACATTATTAACTTCGCACAAACCAGGGAGAATTGTGTAAAACCCTGGTTTGTGTCTCGGAGAGGCTGCAGGATCCAAGTAAGTTCAATATAACTTCTGGTCTCAATTCTTTTGACCATGTCAAGGAATTGAAACTCAGTCGATTAAGGCAGCGTCTGGGATGCTCTCGGACGTAGGTTCGAATCCTCGTCACGGCCCTTGGGGATTTGTTCATTTGATGCATCATATTATTGTGATTTCTGTGTGTAGTAAATACATTTGTCTTATATAAGGCAGGGAAGCCCTACTAAGTGACCACTGTAATAGATCCTATGTACATTATATTATGTAAATAAGGTATTATTATTATTACTATTATAAATGTAAAACTCTCCGTATCTTTGAAATTCTACAATGATACTAATCCTGACCTCATCACTATAGTGGTTAAGTTTTTACTGAATTTATCTGTTTATTTATTTATTTAATTAGTTTATTATGTATCCCATTGGAATGGGATAGAAATGATTGATGGAACAAAAGTGGTAGAAATGGTTATAGAAGCACTCCATACCCATCCTGTGAATAATATAAGGTGGGGTGATGAACATAAGATTATATTTCTGAGAGTACACCTACAGTTTTATAATTTGTATATATTTTTCATATGACAAATTAATTTAGGACTAAAGTAAACTCTCAATGTATACTCATCGAGAATTGGGGTACGAACACATCCCTGTAAATGGTCTATCTTGACACAGCGCATTAGATGAGATGTTTCTCCAGTGCGAAGCATTCAGACCAACAACATCGTAGTAACGAGGTTGCATCGTTGGCAATGAGACCGCGTATGATCCGCCCACAAACTGCTGGTGTTGCCTAGAGCAACCCTCACCGCTAAGAACACCCGCTCATAATACGTAATACATCATTGACACCAAACGCCGCGCACAGAGGTTGTATAAAAAACTCTAATTATCTTGCGTTTGTTTAAGGACTGGAGATGACGTCACATCGACTAAACATGGAGAGACCTTGAACCCTTGCCCGTGATGAAGCAATGTTGGGACCAGCAGACCGATAGCATCCTCACCGGGCAGTTCTGTGGTGGTTGCTGTGGTGGGTAGTCGCGCTGTTGTAATTGCCTGCCAGGAACGAGAAGGTGCTGAGGTGCAAGTTTAGTGCTGTGGAGAGGGAAGATACCAAGACGTGAGACACCACAGTAAGTAGTACACGGCTACCATGATAATGTCATGTTAATAATGAGTAATTGTTTGTGCCATGAGTCAGTGTATATGCCATCATTATTGTGGTTAGCTCCTTGTTAACGTGCATTGTTTTAATGTATTGTGCACTCTGCAATCTTAATGTGAATGGCAGTGGAAAAAAGTTGAGCCAGATTCAGAAGTTGAATTATAAATGGGCTCAGGAACCGAGCTGCGTAAATTGATAATTATTATTTCTGCATAATCTACATCAAAGTGTATAATAGGAAATAAATCTCACTACTTTTGTTATTTAATAGGACAGCAATTTCGAGAATTATTAATAGGTTCTGTGGAATAGCATTCAATATATAAAGATAAAGTATTTAGTGTAGGGCAGACATGTGATAGTGTGAAATATTAGCGTTTCAGGAAATACATTATAACATGGTGGGTAGTGGTGTTGGAGGCATATATCATTAACTTGGGACAAGATCTACGTGAAGCAAACCTGCGGAAAGCCTGTAAGAATGCTTCGGCACTCATATCGGGAGTCACTTCTAGATGAACTGCCCTTGTTGTGGCGCAAGTAAAAAGACAGATATAGGCCTTTACTGGTTTCTTGTCTTTAGTGCCTGTCAGTGTTAGTGCTCCTGTGAAATCTACTCCTGTTGTCTCAAAAGGATGAATATGTACGACTCGTTCCTTCGGAAGTGGAGGGGGGCCAGGATATGGACACACTCTGGCATCGTATCTCCGGCATACAACACAGGATTTGATTATGGATTTTACTGTCTGTTTATCTTGGGGTAGCCAGTACTGTTGTCTTAATTCTGTGAGAGTATCTAATACCCCACCATGCAGAGTGCAGTATTTGTGTATATGTAACACAATTAGTTTGCTTACTATGTGGTGACGAGGGAGCAATATTGGATTTTTTGTTTCCAGATCTATGTCAGCATGTTGTAAGCGTCCTCCGCATCTTATCAAGTTATAATTGTCAGTGTCTAACCAGAGACCCAGATCATGTTGTAGCTTCTTAGGAACATTGTCAATTTCTGTCCCGAATGTGTCGGTCTGAGCTCTTTTAACCAAGTACCTTAAGGCACTAGGGAATTTATGCTTGATTCCTATTTTCTTAGAAAATCAAACACTACTTGGGTGACACCTACAAGTTTGTTCAGTTCAGAGTACCGAGCAGGATCAATTACCAAAGTCTGAGGTAGTTCCGGGTTCTCAGTGGGAACAGTGACATTGGTCACAATGACTTGTGGCTTTTGTTCAGGCCACTGGTCGCTGATTAGCCACTGAGGTCCATTGAACCACATCTCTGCCTTTGTTAATTGCCGTAAAGTCAGGCCTCAGGAGAGATAGTCAGCTGGATTCTGTTTAGTAGGTACATATCTTAGTTTATACCCTGCTGACAACTCTCGTATTTCCTTAACGCGGTTACTCACGTAAGGATTCTTACTGTTATTGTTTTTAACCCACTGTAGCACTGCCTCATTATCTGACCATACTACTGTTTCTGTAAAGTGGATGTGGCTTAAGGCCTTGATCAGATAATGAGCCAATCTTACACCTAGCAGTAAGGCTGTTAATTCCAGTTGTGGCAGTGATCTTTTCTTTAAAGGTGCCACTCTGGCCTTTGATGTGAGCAAATTGGCTTGCCCATTTGAGACCAGGTAAGCTACTGTACCATAAGCCTTTCCTGAGGCATCACAAAATACATGCAGCTTAATTGGTTCCTTTTCATTTACTGTTGTGTTCCTAGGGAACTTGACAGACTCTAGGATACTTAAATCTTTCACTAACCCTTGCCATTTTTCCTGTAGGGCAGGTGTTAGAAGATCATCCCAGCCTATCTTTTGTTGCCAACATTCCTGTATTATCATCTTCCCATTAATTAGTATTGGACTTAATAAGCCTAATGGGTCGAAGGGTTTGCTGACTTGTGATAGCAATTTTCTCATTGTTAAGTTAGTGGTATCTGTCTCCACTGACTTGATTGTCAACTGATCGGTTGTCGTGTTCCATTGGACACCTAGTACCTTTGTCATCTCGGGTACTTGGTAGTCGGGAAATTCAGTTGTGATCAGTTGTTTTAATTTGTCATTGTTAGAGACCCAAGACTGGAGAGGCATATTGGCTCCCATTAATTCTCGATTGGCCTCATGGTATATGTCCAACAGCTTACTTTCACTGTTGGCTGTTCCTTGAAAGTTATCCACATACAGGTTTTCGCTAATTTCTGTCTTGTTCGGGCTATTGGACTTCTTCAAGTGCGTATCCAAGGTAGCTTGAAGCAGAAATGGTGAGCTTGTGGCTCCAAACAAAACAGACGCAAACCGATAAGTGATTATTTCACTGTTTGGATCATTAGGATCCTTAATCCATAGGAACTTTGTGTAGTTCCGGTCTTCTTCTTGAAGACCTACCCTAAGGAATGCCTTGCTAATGTCGGCCGTATATGCATAAGTCCCTATACGAAACTTTAACAGCACGTCATAAAGCCTTTGTGTTAGGCTTGGGCCTGTTTGAAGGCAATCATTTAACGAAACACTATTCTGCCCCATCTTAGCACTGCAATTAAATACTATCCGTAGTGGGGTAGTCGCAGAATCCTTCTGAACATGGTGGTGTGGCAGATAATGTCCTTCCTTTGGGTTATCATTTGCTACAACTTCGATAAATTTGTCATCGAGCTGCTTCTGTATTATTTCATGGTACAACTTCAAGTTCTCAGGTTGTCTTTGTAAACGTAACACCTGTGATCTTAATTGATTTGTGCCATGAAGTAGTTGATGGGTAGCTGAGGGTGATTCAGCTTCCATGGTAACCTGACCCAGTACTGATTATCTCTGTAGATAACTGAGTCTAGGTATTGTTTATAAGTCCAGTCATCATCTGGGCTAGGTTGTTCAGGAACAATGCCGAGAGTTGCCAGGTCCCATACTTATATACTGGGGATCAAGCTCATCCTCGGAATGTCTCTGAGTTGCAGTGGAGACTGTTCTCCTAGTCATGCAACCATTACTGTGTTGGCATGTTGGTGATCCACAGGTGCGGGTTGTTTTAGCCGTAATACTGGGCCTGTTAGTAAATAGCCACCTGCAGATGGTAACACGTTCATACCATGGTAATCTTCCTTTCCTATGATAAACTTATGGTAGACATCTGATCCCATAAGGATTCCAATATTGGAAAGGTTGTCCGATGTAATGTTATCAGCCAAAGGAATTCCCTTTTCTTCCAGGAATTTGGCTGTTGTTCCTAGACCTTCTATATACAGGTCTGTTGGGAATCTATCTACTACTAGTGCTGGTACCTTTCGTACATAACCTCCTAGTCGTACTGTGGGTCGTACTACCCCGTAAGTTCGGGCTCCCGAGTTAGTCAGGAATCCTTTTATGTTTATCCGTGTCTCCTCTACAGGCGTAAGTTTCAGTTTATCTACCAACTCCTTGGATATAAAGGTCAGTTGGGACCCCTGATCAAATAATCCACGTACGGTGGCTTTATTCTTTCCATTTCTAATGATCAATCGTGCCGTAGGTAGAGCTGATTTATGGTTAGACCTGGTTGTGAAGACACTTATGTCAGGTAACACAGTACAAAGTTTTACTGATGCTGTAGCTCCTTCCTCCTCCTGTGGTTTGGGAGACTTTATACTTGTGTCCCCACAAAGTGCAGTATGGTGTTGACCCTTATGGCACTTAGTGCAGATGCGCATTACTGTTGTGCAATTGTCGGGATGATGTTCCCTTATACACTTGCTACATCTATGTAACTCCTTGAGTCGTTTTATGCGTGTTGCACGATCAGGGTAGCGTCTGCAATTGTACATGGAATGTGATTGCTCACAAAACACACATGGTCTCCAGACATTAACAGTATCTTGAGGAGTCACCGTTTTGGGTGACGGGTTAACTGTAGGTTTGGAGGGACCAACTGCATATGTTCCTACACTGCCCTGATTCCACTTTGTGGAGGGGGAAGATGTTTTAGCTTTGTTTGGAGTACTGTTTGTACTCTGTTGTTTACTATTAGTAGCAGACGTAGGTTTAGATGTTGTTTTTTCTTCTGGATTAACTCTTTCTCGTTCTATGATGGTTTGTGAACCTTTGTAATCTCATTTACAGTCAAGGATGACTTACCTACTAATACAAACAACTTATCCAGTATGTCCCTGGGTAATTTCCGTGTCATATGGACTTGTATTATCCAGTCTGACTCATCCAGGTTCACTTTATTTTTAAGTGCCTTGAGCATGGACTCAAGCTCCAATCTGAAGGTTTGGAGTGAGACTGCATTATTATTTGGAGGTTTAATGTCTAACAGTCTCTGTGTTAGAATTCTGATAGTCCTTTCAGGTTTAGCGTAATTATCTTTCAGGAGTTGCACTGCATTGTCATAATCATCATCTGTGTGATTTAGATTACAGACTACCTGATACGCTTCATCCTTCAAGACACTCTGTAAGTATGTAAACTTTGTTGTTTTTGGCACATTAGCATTAGAATCCACAGAATCGACAAATTTGCTCCAGAAACCGTCCCAACTCTCGTCTTCTCTTCCAGAAAAAGTTGGTAAACTAAGTGATGGCAATTTGACTTCTGGTGCTGTCTGTTTCTGGGAAGTTGTGGTTACAATATTTATATTGGCTTTATGGGCATGTATGATATCATCAAAGTATTGCAACTGTGTAAACATTGTATCTTCATAATCGGAATGTTCTTGTATAACATCTTGTAATGTTTCTCCACCAACACTGGTATTCTGTAGTAAAACTTGATATTCTTTCATTTGTTGCAACACACGGTCATATTTGTTCCGTGCAAGCCTAAGATAATTTTCCAATGCTACATAGTTAATTGGAGTTTGTTTACTCATGTCATCACATGTGCTAATCTGCCGTGATAAATGATCCCTCAATCCTGTGAGGGTTATTTGGACATTTTTGACAGTAGACATCTTGGAAGTACTTGTTAGTCTTATAGACTATATTTAAATATACACTGTAAAATCATACACATTATAATTTGAGTGGTAGACCTGTATCAATGCTGGTATCCGCAAGTTAGCCCATCATTATCACTCTTGGTTGGTACAGAGACACAGGTTAACACTCAAAGGTGAAATGATTATAGTTTAAATTGTACTAATGTTATATTGATATCATATTGACAACACAACTCGGGTTGTCTTAAATACTGCATAAAAATATGTACTTGCTAGGTTGTAATATGTGTTCAACTCTAGACAAGTGTAAAATTCTTACCCTTACACCAGGTTAGCACAATAAATTAGACTAGGTTGCTGTACAACACCAGCCTAAAATGTTCTACCCTTGTGCAAGAATTAGTTGTAAATGATGTGGCATGCAGTAAATGTTACAGTAATGGCAATAATAATGCAATAATTACAAAAAACATTTATAAGTAACTTATAAGTAAAGTAGCCTCTTATCAACCTCTTGTAATGAAATGAAAAAAAAAAAACAATTGTTCCTTTGGTACTGTCAGAACAATAATAGTGCTTGTTGTAAGTTCTGTTTGCAATGAGATTGAAAAGTTAGGCTAGAAAATATGCAAAAAATATAGCAGTGTCTTCCTGCTATAATGTGTAGGTAATATTGCACTATCACTATATGTATGTATAATATCTAGTTCAAAGAACTAAATAATCCGGTTCCGTAGGACCAAATAATGTGGGGAAATTCCAGGCAGCTAATCTCTCTTTTTCAAATTGATTTAATAAAATAAAGTTATCTCTTATTTATTTTCTTAGTAAGTAAGTATTAATTAAGTGGACTGTATGTACTGGTAAACTGCCTGAAATCTTCTTACACACCATTGGGAGGGACAATTGGTAGCCTAAACCACTATGTTATGGCTCCTTCTTAACTACCATTTGTTTACCTTTAAATCTGTTATTTTAGTTATTTAATTATATATTGTACCACATATGGTGGTCTAAACTACTTCATTATAAGTAATTAATTATAACTACTGCTACTGCTATACTAAAATGTCTTAGCTGAGCCAGTAGAATGGGCCTAGTAAGGCGTGTAGGTGTAGCCTCAAGATGGGTGTGGCCCTGCCTCTTTGTGCCACGTAATGGCGGCTGGTGGGAAGGACAAGGCTTGGCAAACAAGTAGTTAATTATGTGTATGAACCAACTGTCTGCACAGATTCTTGATGCTCCTCTCACAATTTACCTGTATGGGATGCAAGGAATTAATCAAAGTTCCCTAAACATATCAATTACAGGTATGACATGAACTGTGAGGGTTGTAATGGGGTACACGTACGTTGTATTTGGGGATGTCCTACGATATAACCATCTACTTATTTATATTAAACAGTGCACTCGAATAATATACAATACATGGTAGACGGATACAGTCGTTGTTGTGATGTTGTTAGGCTGTGTTGCTGGTGTTGACACGTAAATGGGGTGTCTAGTTGTTTACACCAGTTCTAAGACAGCGTGGTAAGCTGGTCCCTGTTTGTTGTTGTTGTGTGTATGCACGCCTCCCTCGACTCGGGGTGACGCTCTTATGCTCTGGTTCTTCACTCAAAGTAATTTTACATTAACAAGGGAACCTAGCTACTATTTGATGTAAATAATTATATTCATTCTTAGTGATTACTTTTTTGTTAACTTTAGAGACTAAACTAGTCTATTAACAATGTTTTATAATGTAAATATACGATAACTTTGATGACGTCACGGAGTCTCCCATTTTCCATCCTGAAGGGAGTATAGACTAGGGGAGACTGTGTTATTTGTGTGTGTGGTTGTTTGTGTGTGTCGGTTTCCCGACAAGAGTGATTGGGAGTAAGAGTGATTGGGAGTAGGAGTTAGAGTGAGAGTAGGAGTAAGAATGAGAATAAGAGTGATTGAGAGTAAGAGTGAGTAAGAGTAAGAATGAGAGTAAGAATGAGAGTAAGAGTGATTGAGAGTAAGTGTGATTGGGAGTAAGAGTGATTGGGAGTAAGAGTAAGAGTGAGAGTAAGAGTAAGAATGAGAATAAGAGTGATTGAGAGTAAGAGTGATTGGGAGTAAGAGTAAGAATGAGAGTAGGAGTGATTGAGAGTAGGAGTGATTGGGAGTAGGAGTGATTGGGAGTAAGAGTGATTGAGAGTAAGAGTAATTGAGAGTAAGAGTATGAGAGTAAGAGTGAGAGAGTGAGTATGAATGGGTAAGGGTGACTGAGAGTGAGTAAGAGTGACAGAGTAAGAATGACAGAGTAAGAGTGATAGAGAGTAAGAGTGATAGAGAGTAAGAGTGACAGAGTAAGAGTGACAGAGAGTAAGAGTGACAGAGAGTAAGAGTGACAGAGAGTAAGAGTGACAGAGTAAGAGTGAGTATGAGAGTGAGTAAGGATGACTGAGAGAAAGAGTGAGAAATAGTGCGTAAGAGTGATTGAGAGTTAGAGTGAGAGTAAGAGTGATTGAGAGTTAGTGAGAGTAAGAGTGATTGAGAGTAATAGTGATTGAGAGTAAAAGTGATTGAGAGTAAGAGTGATTGAGAGTAAGAGTGATTGAGAGTAAGAGTGATTGAGAGTAAGAGTGACTGGAGTAAGAGTGATTGGGAGTAGGAGTAAGAATGAGAATAAGAGTGATTGAGAGTAAGAGTGAGTAAGAGTAAGAATGAGAGTAAGAGTGATTGAGAGTAAGAGTGATTGAGAGTAAGAGTGATTGAGAGTAAGAGTGATTGGGAGTAAGAGTGATTGGGAGTAAGAGTAAGAGTGAGAGTAAGAGTAAGAATGAGAATAAGAGTGATTGAGAGTAGGAGTGATTGAGAGTAGGAGTGATTGAGAGTAGGAGTGATTGGGAGTAGGAGTGATTGGGAGTAGGAGTGATTGGGAGTAAGAGTGATTGAGAGTAGGAGTAATTGAGAGTAAGAGTATGAGAGTAAGAGTGAGAGAGTGAGTATGAATGGGTAAGGGTGACTGAGAGTGAGTAAGAATGACAGAGTAAGAGTGACAGAG